>NW_024506662.1:1744767-2009835 GCF_017590055.1 Onychostruthus taczanowskii | reverse complement strand
TTTGTAGTCCGGGGCGGGGGGCGGCCCCGCTCCGGCGCCTCCCCCGGGCCGGGCACGGCGTGAGCCCCGGGCGCCCGTCTCCTTTCTTTCTCTGCCGGTGGTGATTTTTTTTCCCCCCCTTTCCCTCCGCCTTAGCCGGCGCGTGTTGCATTGCAGCAGCAGCTGGGCTTTTCCCTCGGTAATCAATAAAGAGGCGCCGGGGGGGAAAGGAGGGAGGGGGGATCCCCCTCTCGGCAGCCGGGAAAGTGTCGCGTTTGGAGGTTTGGGATGTAAACACAGAGGTGGCCGCGGCTGGGGGCGGCGGGGAGGGAGGTGGGTGCCTGCCGCCTTCCCGCCGGGAACTCCCGCTCCCCGCCGGCTCATTCATTTGAAGGCGATTTTCTGCCTCCCCGGCCCGTCCCCCCCTTCCCCCCGCCATCCTCCCCCCAGCTCGCTTTTAGCGCCTGTTCTGTTTCCATAATCTCCTTTCTGGATTGGTGCAGGACCCGGTGAGAAATGCGGCTCGGTGGCCGGGCGCTGGTCCGGCTGCCCGCGGCCGCCCTGCTCCCGGTAGGCCTGCCCCTCGCTCAGACAGCTGGGGAAACGAGTTACTCATGCCTGCCTTTTTTTTTTTTTTTGGATTTTTTTTTTCGCCTGGAAGTTATTGTCTGCCTTGCAGTTGGATATGAACCTTCTTTGTCTTAAAGACACGACTGTAAGTCGTGAGGTCCTTCGGAGTAGAGGTCCGGCAAGGTTTGCGTGATCAAAGTCGGCAAATTCCTCTGCTGCGTAAAACTGACGAGCCGTTAGAATTCCTTGTCAATTACAGGAAAATCCTAATAAATTTTTTTGTACTATGAGGATTCCCTCTTTCAGTGCACCTTCAGTGGAAAGGGTAGCGTTGCAGCGGGAAGCATGGGAACAATCTCCCTGCTGTTTTGTTTAGAATTGTGTTCCTGTATTTCCCTCTAGTTTTCTTTGTTAACTGTAGGTATTTATGTCCTACGTTATTTTAAGCTTTGTTTTGTCTTGTGATAATTTATTTTCGGTTATTCATATTGCTCATGTAGAAGTCAGATACCCTGCAAATGAAAAGTTACAGCTTGGAAAACCTACAGCTTGTATCCAGATCCTTTAGGCAGAGGTGTTCTTTTTAATTATCTTGACAGCCTTTAGCACAATGAAGGCTGCTCATCGAGCAAAGCTTGGCATCAATACCTTGGGAAGCCCCGTGAAAGTTTGGGTTTCGTGCTGGCAGAAAGTGCCTGGATTGTGCGGGTGATGCTGAGTGAAGTGAGCTAGAGCAGCAAGGCTGCTCGCTGTGTAACTGTATGTGTGCTAGGACTTGTGCCAGCTTGGAGGGAGCACAAGTATTTCTCTCAACCAGCACAACAGGAAAGTGTCTAGGTTGAACCTACCCTTAGGTTGCTTATTTAGGTGTTTGAATAGTTGACTTGCAGCAGCGAGGAAATGTAGGTAAATGAATATATTACTGGCATTGAAGCTTTCTACCCGCTGGTGCCTGGGGAGCATCAAGCTGCTAAGGGGGAGATGCAGTTGTGATCTGGAGGGTCGCTCTGATGAGTGCTCCTGGGGTGTTTCAAAGGAAACTGACTTCCAGAACGCTTGGTTCCAGCCCTCTGGAAAAAAAGAATCAAGCTGTACCAATTAAACTACACAGGCTAAAAAAATGATGCGGTTAAAGAAGTATTTTCTCTCTTTAGAGGCACTATTAAACTCAGTCAGTTTTGTTTAATTGGTCCGATTCCAGTACAATGGCAAGCTTTCACTGCGCTGCTCTCTCTTTGGACTTGTTTAGACTATGGCTGATGGTATATTTCTGAAACATGTTTAAACAATATCTTCATGCTGTATATTGCTCAGGCAATGACTTTTAACGTGCATTTGCTGGTCAAGGCAAGGTCTGATGGGTGAGGAGTGACAGGGTAGATGGGACAAACAACCAGCATTTCATATACAGCTCCTGTGTTTGCAGGTGCTGTTAAATCTTAGCAGTTCAGTTCATACTAAAAATCTACTTTTGGCACAATACTGATGGTCTCGTGGAATGAGTAAACGGCATTCTCTCGTTGCTGTTGGGCAGGTAAGTATGCAGTTGGTGCTCCAAAGAATAAAAAAAATAAATAGATTAACTGAGACAGAGTGGGGGGGAGAAGCACCCTAACTTTCTCTCCTGTGGTTTGGCTATTCTTCAGCCATCATGAGCCTGAAATAATTCTGATGATTTTGTGTTAAGATCTTGTGTCTTGTCTGGGTGTTTAGCTGTTCAGTTACCAAAGAGCAGACTGATTTTCCTTCTATCAGATAATACTAAACATCGTTGTGAAGAGCATCTTTGAATGTTAAAATAATCAGCAGTTCTGTAAGACACAAACACCGACAGTACACAAGAATTAATTCTTGCAGAAGTCTGCTTTGTATTCAAATTGAAATGATCTGCTATTTGAATAACATCTGTTAGGGGTTTTAGGTTGCAGAGAAACTCTGAATATTAAATATCCCAGTTAAATGGTCTAGCCTGAGTATGAAGTTACTTGGTTCAGGAGCCAGCTTGAAAAGGGCTGTGTGTATCTGTGTCTCCTGCCCTAGGTAAACAGCTGATTCCCAGGGACACCTGTTGCTCTCTTTGTACTCTGCTTAGCTGACAGAAGTGCTGCCCCTAATCCAGTTTCCTGAGAGCACTTATAATATAATAGCTATCCAGGAATGGGGATATTCAGTGAAGTTTCCATTCACCAGCTGACTGGAACGTGGTGGGGGGAAGAGGTGGTGAAGATGCAGGTAACAGCAGAGTTTGGTGCCCCTGTTCTAGTAACAGCGTGACTTCCCATCCATTTGTACAGGAAGAACGTGTGTGAACAGACTTTTATTGTAGCATATGTTGAAGTCTGTATTACAGAAGCTGGTAAACACAACTCTGCTGCTAGAGCTGGGATTCTGCAGTGAAAGTTAACTGAATTGCCTTTTTTTTTTTTTATGTCAGGCTCATTTTGAGTGTTAACTCCAATAAAAATAAATGAGCTTTACAAGATACTGACTTTTTAAAAATCAAACTGTACAGCCTTCTCTTGGGATTACTACATCCATTTCTTTGTGTGGGAAAGAATTGTTTTTCATTAGTGTGCTGGTCAGAAAGCAGACTGCTTAGTCGGGTTTCATTACCCAAGTTCCCAAGAACTGGGAAAGAAACAGTGTTTTTAAGAAAATTTTAAATTTGACTATTTCCAGAGCCCAGTATAATAATTTGTGTTTATGATGGGCTACTATGCATATCATATATATGTGAATTTCATTCCATGTTTAGATAGGGTAAACAGCTAAATTACTATAGATTTTGCCTTTTCTGAAAAGTCATGTCGTATTCTCACTTGTGTTTGCAAGCTAAAAAAGTAGCTAAATTCGTGGTCTCTAAGCCACACTAAAATTTCTATTTACTTAAAATCTGCAGTTTTTCTGCTCAAATATATTGCTACAGAATGCGCTTCATGTTATTATTTAAAAGTCAGCATATTTTATGCCTGGGTTGGTAAGCCTTCATTATATTTTAAGTGTTGTCCTAAGAAAAGTAATACCATACTCACTGTTTACTGAGTGAAAGCCCACAGCACAAGTAACAAAACATGTACCTTCATTGGGACTAGGAATGCTTGAAGGAACCCACACACACTTCCTGGGGTTTCCAGGAAAGTGGGTATGCAAGGGCATTATTAGTGACAATAGTACAGTTCAGACTGCTGCAATAACTGCAGTTATTTAAGGTGGTGAAACAGCACAGCAGCAAGGCCATCAATTTGATGGTGACATTAAGTTATTCTTGGATACGCAAGGTAACTCTTTGGAATTGTGCCTTTAGTTTTAATACTTGCCCGAATGGTGTATTTGAAATGGGAAGCTTAATTTAGTTGAGAAATATTTGACGAAATGTTGGAAGTGCAAGCAGGCAGTTAAATTAGACTGGATATGCATAACTGCAAGCAATACAGTTCCTAAAATTGCTTGTATCTCAAGAGAGAAATTGGTGGTGTGGGCAGGTTTTTTTTTTTCAGGTGGATACAAGAATTCAGGTTACTTTCCTTGTTCTTAAGTATACTAACAGATGGACTGAGTCATCTGTCTGATAGAAGTGTGGTCTTTAGCTTGCACTTTATTTGTGACAGTTGCAAGTAATTTTTGGACAGGCTGTTTCTGCCCACCTGATATGGGATCTGACAGCTGTTTTGCCCGCAAGGCCTCTGGATAGTTTAGTGAATTATTTCGATAGTAAAAGTATAAATCTTTAAAAATTTGCCCTGTGAATGGAGAGTGCAGGAATGAGAATCCATTTTTTTTTAGAGAAAGCTATTTATGACCATCTTAGCAATTATGTTGTCAGCCTCTAAAAATTAGAAACAGTCTGGGAGTGTGTATAATTCAGGAATGCTCTCTGGAAGGGCATGTACAAGTTTTTTCTTGACTCTGGTTCAGGGTTTCATGTTTGCTGTTGGAGGTCAGGAAACAAGAGGAAGTTAGTTGGCATCCTGCTTCGGGCCACTCTAGCCTAAAAGCCTTTTTTCTCCACTTCCATAAAAAGCAGAAACATTTTTCTCCCAGCACCTGTTTCAGTGGATGCTTTGCCCTAAGTGACGTCTCTCGGCGCTGCCTTAGGCATGTGATTGGAAATACTTTGTAATGAGGGCTGCTCCTTGCCATGCCAGGGCAGCTCATGTGGAACTGTTATAGAAGGAGGTTATTGAACCACTGGATAGAGTCATTTGCTTTCATTACTAGAGAGAGCAAATGTATTTTGTGAAACAGATATTATTCCCTTCTTTGCTTTGACCTTTCATCTAGAATTGCTTTTGACAGTTCATGCCTGCTTCCACTCAGCAGTGGAGGAATCCATGTGCCAGCTCTTTAAACATCCAGGCATGTTTAGGTTTTAAGAGTGCTGTGGTGGTGAGAGAGAGCAGAAGATGTGTGCTTTTTGTGTTTGATTAAAAAAAATTTGACTTCTAGTTGTAGCTCATATTAAATGTAGCAGAGACTGAAGTCACATCAGCCTTGCTGAGCTGTCAGCTGTGTTATATGTTGGTGCCTGCCTCCTTCTCCCACCCCACCTTGCCCTGCCAGTCCTTGGGAATTCGATACAACTACTTTGTGTTCTTGGGCTGTTAGAATCTCCCTTGGGATTAATGTGGGATTGAAGCTGCTTTTGTACCTGCCTGTATTTAAACCTGCAGGTGAGGAGCTGCTGTTGTGTCCCTGCTGTGCCTCTCCTGCCCAAACTTCCTATGGTTTCTCACAAACCTGGAGAAGAACATAGTTTGTATGGAGCTTTTTTTGGCTGAATAATGTACAGAAACTTTTTCCTCTTTTAGAAATAGCTGCACCACCTTCTTTTACCTTTCAAATTTTCTAACTTGAGAAATAACTATGTATGTCTAAGTAATTGAGTCTGATTTGAAAATGCTCTGTAGCAATACTGATTATAGAGGAAAGTGTTGAATTTTACTTCAAATTCTCCTAATAAATTGTCCTTCTAATTGCCAAACCGCTTCTCTGCTATCATGTATTACAAGTCTCCTTCACTGTGGCTGTTTCATGACTAATGTTAGAAGTGATCCAGAAGAGAATGGGAATGTTGTGTTTACCAGCCTCTGATGGTGTTATGTGCTGCTCCTAGTGCTGTGGTTCTCTAGGCACTTATGGGAGCTTATGGAACTGCTGCTGGGGAGGTGATGTGACATCTTCCTGGGTCTCCTGCTCAAATGCTGGTGACAGCCTGGTGGAGAAAACAGGGCTGTTCAGTGGGATGTGAGATGATGTGTCAATCCGCTTCGGATTAGTCTTTCCAGCTGAACTGCTTGTAATAAGCACATGTTTTGGGAATCAATGCACAAGTTAATGTGAGGAATTGAAGTACAACTCTCTTGTCTCTGTGAGTAATCTTTAGGCAAGGCTTATTAAAGGAAAACATCGTCAATATTCAGGCAAAAAAAAAAATCTGCTCTTAATTTCGCATATTGAAAATTCTCTAGGCAAAGCTGTTTTATGTAAAAGAAGAATAGTAAAAACAATTTCAGTTTAGTCCAAAAGTGGTCTGCTTCTTTGCTAAGTGTGTGAGTTGGTGTGGTGTGTTTTTTCTTTTTATTTTTATTTTTTATTATGGTAAGGAAAGGTGCTGACACCAGGTGAAGTATGGGAGAAAGAAATGGAAACTGATTGCGCTCCAGAGGCTGATACTAAAATGCTACTTTGCTGGACTGGTGTGCTGCCAGAAATAACTCTGAAGTTCTAGTTTGCAGCACAAATGCCATTGGAAGGGTTTTGTTTGAAATTGTTCTCTCATTGTCTTTTCTTTACGAATTTGAAATTTCTGTTTCCTGAAATAGATTCCAAAGTAATCTGTACTTACTGCAAATTCCATACAGAAGGTAAGGCAAGGTTGTTGTTTGCTGTAGCATACTTGGTACCTAGTTCAAAACAGAAGAACTTTTAAAACCTGGAATTAAGCAGAATGGTAAAAGAGCAAGAGTGATCATTGGTATAGCTAAGACCTACATTATGCATTAGTTCCAGTTTTATAGCAAGTAAGGAAATATTTAAATTTTCTTTTTAGAGAAAATAAATTTCTATGTATGTCCTTAAAGCAGTTTCCTAAAATGTCGTTTAACTGACTGCAGTTAGTTTATTGCCAGTTACCATACAGTGAAAGTAGCTTTTAAACTGAAATGCTTTGAAAGGCATGTGGTTAAGGTAGAGTTTTATTGTGGTCCCATCTGACTCCTGGTGAACGCTTTTCTATTTCAGTTGTATAGACCAGTATGTCTTTATAAGTGGTCATGTCTGTTAGAAGTTTATGTTTTGTAGATTTCCATTAAGTTGCATTTTTTTCCTGTTGTATGGCATTGAAAATGGAAGTACTAAATGGAAAGATGATTTAAGACTCTGTTGTAGTTCGTGTATTTCCAGCAAAAGTTTCAATAGTGCTGCATTAGTGGTATTTTTACTGGCACTGGTGGAAAGAGGTGGTTGGTAGTTTTAGGTTCTTTCAGCTTTCTGGTTGGCTTTGCAAATGTGACTTAAGCATATGCTCTGAGTAAATCTGGGCATTGAACCTGGTAGTATTGCTGCCTAAAATCACTAGTTCTTCCAATAACTTATGTTGAGTATGTGGCTTTTTTCAGGCTCCAAGCTTCCAGCTCCAGACGAGCAAGAATTTTCCTTTTCTAGCTAGTGTGTGTTTTTCATGTCAATAATGCATTACAATGAACACTATACGCTGCTACTCATTTTGAAAACTTTTCTCCCTGTATTTTCCTGTTCTGTAAAAATCTCATTGCCCTTTGCTTTCTTTTAAAAGCTTTTATAAAAGAGTCTTCTATAAACAGTGCATAGTGATGTGTACACCTTTTATTATATCTCCTGTGTTGAACTCTTGTTGGTATTTGAGGAAGACGTATGATCCATTTGGCAAGCCTTAGTCCATTAAACAATGCTGGCTCTTTTAGAGTACCCAGCCTAAGTTTAATAAAACTGATTTTAAAAAAAAATCTTGTTGGATTTGTATTTAAAACTGTGCACAGTGAAGCCTTCATAGAAAACTTGTATTGTGTTCTTGAATGCATTTGCAAAGACTGTTTTTAGAAATCTGCCATTGGCTACTGTGAATGATGGTAAATGAACTTTACAAATTCAGAATAAACATAGTTACCTATTGTCTGAAATAGATGGTGTGATCAGACTGACCAAACAGTGAAACCTGATCCAAATGAGCCTAATTTTGGCAGAGATAATGAATCAAAATAGTGAATGACAGCGCTAGGAAAATGAACAGTATTGAAGTTTACAATTTGTATATGTAAGTTTAATCACTGAACGTGCTACTTAAGAACAGGTGTGGTTTGGTTTTCATTATGTACTACTCTAGCAGAAATACTGACTTATTTTTTTGAAAAAAAATTTTAGGGGTACTTTTTTCCCTACTTCTGAATACTTCTGCTTTGATAGAAATCTCTGAATATGGTCAGAGATTACATTATATTTCAATTTATTGTTGTACACCGATCTACTTAGTTGAATCACATTAGTGTGAGTAGAACAGGAGAGTGGTGCAGGAGGTGTCTGATTTATATGGATATGAAATAAACACGTTTGGAACACAGCACTTCTTTCCTAGTCAGGTATGAACAATCTGGTCTGAAGCTGTCTGGAGGCAGTAGTTCTGTCTCTGGCAGTCAGTGCTTTTCCCCCTTGGTTAGAGCCTGCTGTTGGAGGGCTCAGGGAAGACATGGAAGACCTTTCCAGTTCAGTGTAGTTCTCACCAAGAGAAGGTTGAGGAGAGAGGTCCATTTTGGAAAACTAGCAGGGAACCTGTGTCTAATCATGAGTAGGAGGATGAGGAGGTGAATGATTAGAGCACTTGAGTAATAATTGTTTGAACTTAAGCACAAGTTGTTCAGCTGCTTCTTCAGTGTTGTGTTTTGGAGAACAATTGAGAATGAGGTTTTGTACCATTTTAATGGTTTCCTTGGGTTTTTAGCTACTGAGTGGAAATGCAGTAGTGGCTTTTGGATGAAAATTTTTACTTTGGGATTGAGGAAGAAGACTAAAGCAGTAAACACATAAAAGAAGTTAGTAAAATAGATTTTGCATCTTCACGATCTCATGCTGCAATCTGAAATACTGCAGTGGAACCATTGTTCTAGTTTCCCCCGGGTGGTGTGATGAGTCCAGTAGCCTTTGGTTTGGTGATCAGCTGTGTTAACTGCATCATACATTAATTATCCTCCCAGTGATTACTGCTTCACTTCACATCTGACCTTGCACCTAAATTGTGGGATGAAGAAATCTGGACTGCTGCACTCAGGGGTTTGATTTTTTGTTCTGGCAGTATCTTCCAGTAGTCTGTTCATAAAGTTTGGAGGAGTGGGGTGGCTTCAGGCTTCTTCCTTGGCATACTGTGAAGGTGACTTTGAAACCAGAGGGTATTCCTTTTATTTTGTGTACCTTTCTTAGTCACTGAGGGAACAGGGCTGTGCTCCTGTAATTGTCACAGGAACATAGCTTCCAACAATAGCTAAATCCACAAAGTATGGCAGTATGACAAACACAAAGGTTGTCTTGCAGGTTATGAATGCTGTTGCTGTAGCTGGGTTGCTCTAAGCTTATGAATGTGACAAAGGTTTTATAAGGAGAGGCAATATCTTTTATTAGATCACCTGCTGCAGTGGTGGGGAACAGGACATGGGCAATTTCACACATCCAAGGGCTGAGTTCCTCAGAAAGTTGCTCAATTATTTGGAGACACCATGTGGAGATTTTGTACTGTGTGGATTGTTGCAGGCATGTTGCAGATACAGGTAAATGTTACTGTGTGGTTTATTTTTTTAAAGGTAGCTCATAGTTTTGATGTCTGACCTCATAGCAATATTTGGTGTAATTCTTATTTCAGAGATTAAGGAATTGGGTGCTTGAAAACAGGTTAGCAGCTGTAGGATCTATTTAAATTGCAATTTTTTTTGGTGTTACTCTACAGAGATGATGTCTACACAAAGGAAGTGGAGATTGCATTGCAGAGAGCAATGTCAGAAAGTAAACCTTTGAAAATACTTTTCAAATGTCACTGTTTCCATCTAAAGCATGAAGATATATTTTCCTTTCAAGCATCTGACTACTGGAAATCATTGGGGGGAAAGGATGCTTGGAATGCCTTTTTTAAAGAGCCCACCTGTTATTTTTGTGAAGACATGGTCTTGGTCACTAGTGTGACTTTTGTGTAGTAAATCTGTGAGATGCAGATAGAAGTGGATTGCATTGCAAGGCTTGCATCTTTAGACATGGCTAATGCTTAATAATACTTAATAGTAGGATTTTATTTTCCCTGTTGAAATCCCCACTTACCACAGGATAGAGGAGTGTACTGTTAAGCTAATTCTGAGTACCCTGGATATCTTTCCTTGAATTTCCATGCCTCCTTTTCTTAGGGCAGATGGATGCAAAGCAAGAGACCTCTCCTCTTGTAGTGCTTCCTGCCCCGACAATAAAAAGAAAACCTTGATGTGAAGACTGTTCATGTAAATGTGAAGAATGCTTGCACCTTTGGTGATTTGTGTAGTACCAGTCTCAGCATTCACCAGATTTCGAATCCATGTATTTGAAATCTCACATTTTTTTCATCTTGAATTGGACTAACCTCCTGGTCCTTGAGTTTGTGCTTGGGGTGGCTGTAGGGACTAGACTCACCCCAAAGGCCACTTACCAGGTATTTTGGTTGTAACTCTCAGTGAGCTTAGCTTGGTCTTGTCTTGGAATGGGGAGGGTGTTTAAGAAAGAACTAGCAAAGAAAAAGCTGAGAGAGGATTCTCTCCAATTTGCTGGTGCATATTTTTATATAATTTATGATGTATCAGTGTATCAGTTTCCCAGCCACTTGAGTGATTGTAATTTTCTTGTTCTTTTGGGAACATGGGGAAATTTTGTGTAATTCATACTGTCTTACAAAAAACTTTCCCATGAAGAGGCACGGAGTTTAAGTGTACATACGTTGTTATGAAATCTGAAGATAAACTCATTTAAAATTCAAAGTACTTTGGGTAGGTGCTCATTTTTTATATTTTGTAAGACAAAACCAATCCCCCAAACAAAACAAAGCAAAACCATTTGAAAATAAAGCCATAGGCTTTTCTTTGAAAATTTAAGTGCCTTATTTTTTTTACATAGTATGACAGAAATATTGTGAAATGACAAAAGCATTTCATGCTTACGAATGGAAGTTTTGTGCATCTGAGAACTTTTTTTCGGTCATTACTAAAGGATTAAAATGTTGCTGGCCATATGCACTGCAGCAGGGAATTTTCTCTTGGCAGCACCAAACCCTCCAGCCACTTAAATGCACAGAATCATTTAAATGTAGAACAGAGTAAATGCTGGAGATAGCATCTTTGGTGGACTGGTGACAAAGGTAGTGTTTATACTTTGGATGTTCTCTTTCTCAGGAAGACTGGGGTTAATTGTAGCTTGGCAAGTGAAAAAAAAAAAAAAAGTTCCATATTGTTTTTCTGCAGTAGATTCCTGTTGCTATGCAACAAACAGAATGTCACTTAGTACAGGATATATTAAATTGGTATTCCCAGCACATATCTCTGCCCGTTCATTTTATACTTTAGCAGGAGGGTATGGTTCTGGCTTCCTGTAGCACTGGAGTATGAAGTGTGTATTGGAGCTGCTATTCTGGGGCTGCTGGAGCTGCCCTGACGTCAGTGCACTTGCAGAGCCTCTCTTTGTTTTCACATGGATGGGACACCTGTGCAACACAATCAGGCTTCCAAGCAGACAAAAAAGGGCTGGTGGTTATCTTCCCCGAGGTGGGATGGCATTGCCAAGCAACATGTTAACGCTTCAAAAGGGAGAAATTTGTTATATGGGAAAAAGATTATTGGGCTGTGAATTGTGAAAAGCTTTATACGTGGTGCAGATGGCACTGTCTGAATCTTTAAACCATAATATCACGTTAATTTTTAATTATTAAATCTAATGTTAGTATTTGAATATGTTCATACCTTCTCTACCCACCTTCCCATTCCCTCCAGTGCTAAACCAAAGCAGTCTCAGCATCTAAATTCTGCACATTTGCTTTCAATGGATTCTGGAATAAATGTTTAGAGTGCGTTTGGGAAAATTACCCTCTGTGGCTCTGGAACCAGTAATTAAGTAATGGACAAATGACAACATCTGGTAAGGCATTATTTTATAATCTAGTTAGTCTTCTCTAGTGGAAAACAAGGCAAAAGTAATATTTGAAATCCAGGAGGATGTTAATTTGATCTTTGTTTCAAAGTCTGTGGAGCAGTATAGATGTCTGAAATACAGAAACTGGAAAGCTGAGGATTTGTAATACTGTGGTTTTGTAACATAGGCATTGTGTCTCAGGTATGATGTTTATACTATGTAATCATCTTATTTTAGTAATTTTTCTGAATTTTCGTGTGGGTTTTGAAAGACAATTCACAAAATCTAAGCTGAAATTAAGATAGATATTTAAATTAGCAGGTCAAATACTGTCGCTTTCTGCTCTTAGAACTGTCTAACATCTCTTCAAATCTGAAGATTTGAAAAGTAGCTTTAAAAAAAATATTATAGCAAATGTACTTATGTGTGGCTTCTTAATAAAGCAGAAACCCAAAGGAAGAGTTGAAGTAAATCTAGGAAAAGATTCAAAACACCTCTCAGTACTGTTCTCTTGCTTGTTTTGCCAAGGGGGTGTCTCTAATCTATAAAGCATCATTGAGCAAGCAGCCTTTAGTAACACAAATGCCTTTCTGGTAGTCTGATGCTTAATTCAGACCTCAGTGCCAGGGAGTTGTGTGCCTGTTCTCAAGCAGGCCCCATAAAAAACATTTGTGTACTCAAAGAGAACTTGATGCAACCTAAAAAATTCTTAGGGCATTTGGTAAGATCAGACCTGAGCTCTGTCACAGAAATGATTTAAATACATGGACGGGGATGCTTGGGGCCTTTTTTGCTTTCTGGTTTGGGAAGAGGGATCTCTGCTTCTGTTGCACAGCTGTTTGATGAGAATGAGAAAAGTGCTTGTGACTTTCAGTGCTATGATGGCTTGTTTTAGTTCTATCCTTTGGCACAGGAAACAGTAGGAATTTGTAAAAATGTCTCCACTTCTTGAGAAGGGAGGAGAATGAAATTTAGTTGTGAAGATAATATTTTCATCTGTGATGAAATGAACTTATTTTAGTGTGTAGATGGAGAAGTTGTAGAATATACCCAGGAAAGTGGGAAATTTGAGCTGTAAGTTTTAAGTAGTGTACTGGTAGGCTGCTTAGATAAATCTTAAAGGAACTCAGAGTAGAAAGGGGATGTTCTGCAAACACTCTGATTGTAGAACAAAGAGCATTTCAAAGTTAGGTGCTATGCTGCTATAAATAGGGCTATGACAACACAGTCAGCTTTTCCTATCCATCATCTTTCCACCCAAACTGAAATTAAGTTGGGACAAATCTTGTAGGTTTGATACCAGTGGTCCAAAGTTTTGTTTGGCTGTTGAAAAGAAATCAATACAATCTTTGCGTATATGTGAGCAGTGACACTACCCTGCTGGTTCTTGGTCATTAATTAATACCTGTATGCATACACCAGATGCAGAATTATCTCAAAAAGGATGTTTGAGCATATGAATGATTTTATGCTATTTTTTCCTCCCCTGCAATAGAGCCTGGATTCTGGTTTGCAGATAGAAATAGATGGTGGCTTGAAGCCTGCTTTGTTTTGTTTGTTTGTTTTTTAGTTTGCCTTTCTCTGTTGCAGAGGCTGGAAAGTCTCTAATGAATGAGACAGGGGATTGCTTGACGGTAAGATGATTTCATGGACTCAGCTCAGTGTTTTCTGCAAGCACTGACTGCTTCTTATTTTTCAAAGAATTTCTGTCCTTTGGTGCTGCTTGAGAGTTGTCAGGGGTGTTCATTAGCTGTGTCCCAGCTTGTTTTTTACTGACTAACTTAAAACTGTGGGCCTGATCTGTCAAAACATTAAATTATTCAGCATCTACCTTAGTCCTTCAAAGCAGAGAGAATCTTAGATGGCCACTGAAGACAAAGGCTCCTGGATCATCTTGGATTAAATGAGCAGCATCAGAAGACTGGGTGCACCAGTTGTTGTGCTTCAGCCCTCCCATGGAGGGAACAACTTCCTCTCTGTTTCTCCTTTACTTTCCAACTTTTTGCTAATTTCTTAAAAAGAAGCTGTGCTCAAGTTTGAAGCTCTCAAATGCTATATTTTATGACACTGTGCTTAAACTGTGAATAACTTCTGAATTTGGTATTCAGAACAAGCTTTGATTAATGTGCAAAAAACGTCACTACACATTGAATAATGAAGAAACCTACTAGCTGTTCGTTTACTCCTCAGTTCATCTATCCAAAGTCAGAGGCAGTCTGAGAAAAAAGGTGGGAGGGGTGAGAGGAGTAAGTATGTAACTAAGACTTTTTAATGGTTTTACAACTGCAAGTCACTCCTTCCTTCATATATAAGCAAGCAGAACTTTGCAGTGCTCTTAACTCATGTACTTTTTTTTAACTTTGGAGTTTATTTTTAAACCAGAATCCAGTGTAATTCTTTATGTTCTTTAAAAATGGAAATAATAGTGCTGTGATATTTGAAAGGCACGTAGATTTGGAACAGATTGTCAGCTGCATGTGTTCCCTAAAATCACTGTAACTCTTGGTAGTTCTTGTCCTGTTAGTAGAGTGTGCACATGAAGGAAAGAAGCTGTGATCACAACAAGGTGTGCTTGCCAGGAACCCAAACTCCAGGGATCTGTCCTCTCCTTGTACTGTGCTTAATCAGAATTGCTAACTTCAGCCAGTTAACATCCACCAATAGTTATCCATCAGCTTTTAAGACAGGACTGGAACACTTTGTTCACTGTCCTACTGCTTTGTGCAGGTTAGACCTGGTGGCTTTCTCTGAAGGTGCTTTGGATTGGACTGAGTTGAGCTTCCCTTTTACCATACAGATAAAGGATGGGTAATGCTTACCTGACTGGGGCAGTCCACTTCAGTCACTCCTTTTAGATAACTGGAAGTGCACCTGGTCTGCAGTAAATGATGAGATGGGTCACTTCTGTGAGTTTTGGCTGCATGGCAGATGTAGTCCTGCTTATTAAGGAAGGAGGTGTTGTGGTACCCTCTGAGCAGCCAGGAACAGCTTTTCAAAATATCTGTACACGTTCTCTGCCTAAGTCTTTGGAGACTCCAGAGAAAAATGATGCCAGAGACCATCCGGGCAGACAGATTTTTCCTGCAGGTTGCAGTTTGGGCACCTCATTTAAGTGCATCTTGAATCTGAGATGGTATCACCTCTATTGTGAAACTTTTTCCCATTCTGAATTATCCTTGGAGGTTTTGTCTCACTTCATTATTTAAATCTTCCTTCTGTGTATTAATGCTTCCATACTCACTAACCATGGATAGTACAGACCAGCTTATTCTCTATGAAGCTACTCTAGTGTATGTGAGGCTTTGTGTTTCTCCTGAGTCTTTTGAAGATTGAGCTCACCAATTTCATTAGTCTCTCATTGTGGTCTGTTTTTAAGACCTCCTGCCAGTTGTTATTCTCCATTTGGTCCACCTCATTTGGAAGCTAAGGCTGATTGTTGTCCAGTCTGCCATGTCCTGATTTGCATCTGTTCACTGGCATGTATCTAAACATAGACCTGAACTTGTTTTTTCTGTCACTCTTCCAGTCTGCCAATATTAGCCAAAATTCTTACACTGCTTGCATCTTCTTCTGGGCTCCTGTCCTCTCTGCTAGCTAGAATACTCTTCCATCTCTTCATGGTTCTGCTGCAGCACAGGCATTGCAAAGCTGCACTTGATATATTTTCTCTGAGTGTAGCATCTGGTGTCTGAATAAGGTTTTCAGATCTCCTTTCTGCTCTCCTTACAGTAATTTTGTGTATACATCTCTTACAAAAATGCCCTGTGAATGCTGTCAAGAACAAAGTCATTCGACAGCATCTGTCCTCTGTGGTAATTAGTGTAGAACTCCAGAAGACCTGGAGGAAATTAAACTTATTTGACATCATTAGTTTGTAAGTGGCCTTGAAGATGCAATTGTTACCTTTTAGCAGGTTTTTACTAATGGTTTGTGCTGGTGTTTTTCTTGTGATTGAAGTTAAATAGGCTCTTTATCGACATGGCAGCCTGCTTCCTTCCCCATTCAAAACCTCACATCTGCTCTGGATGTAACACTGGGCCACGGGCTTCTGCAAGTGTGATTGACATCCCTCCATGGGCTGAGGTTCTGAGCACCAGCTGAAACATAGCAGTTTCCTGGAAAATGTTGCTGGGTTTCACAGCTTGGAACTGTATCTGTTCAGTGTAAGCCAAACAACTGCAGTCTCCTGAAAACTGAGGCTCCTCGCTATGACATTCAGGTTTTTCTCATGGGGAGAAGGTACATAGTAAATACAGACACAAAATGTATAAAAAAAGTCATCAGTCGTGGTTGAAGCTTGCGAATTTTTGCACAGTTGAAAACATGAGCTTTGTAAGAAGCAGTGTGGAGCAGTCTGTTGCTGGTATCTCTGACAGTACTGCAGGGCAAAGACTGAAGCATAAAGAACGAGAGTGGTGAGAGCTCCCCTGGTAATGCTCAGGGGTCGCTTTGTGAAGGATTACCCTTTTGGGATCCAGGCAGGGTAGGCCAGTTTTTGGGATAAAATGTTGGGCTACAACCTGCTGATGATAGCCTGAAAGGGGGGAGGAGGTTGGTTTTGCAGGAATAACCCTCTTCTTACCATAAACTCTTCTTGCTGTAGTTACACAACTGCACTATGCTTCAGATTTCATTCCCTTACCGTGGTACCAGGGTGTTGCAGGCACCTGATTAAAATCCTTGCTGTCTGGCCCAGGCTGTTGTTTGCTGCAGTAGATTGTAGCAGAATCTTAAATATGCTGTCTGCTGAATCTTAAATTTGCTCTGACTTTCAGCAGAAATTCCATGTTTTCATCAGAATGAGGTATATTGTCGTAAAAGGAATCTGCGTAGTTTAGAAACCCTTAAGGAAATCTAATGCATTAGAGAGTGTTTTGTAATTTTTAGTATGTTCTTCTACAGTATGAAGTTTATAAGTATAATAATTTTTTAAAACAAAATGTTTTACTTGAAAATAAATCTCTGCTTGAAAAAGCTTTGCTGAGATGTAATTAGCAGTGCTTCTGGCTTCTGCACCTAGCAAAAATACTAGTTGAAGAGACAGGTGCTTTGTCTCCTTTGTACACAGCTTATTTGTGTTTCATAATTGTCTGAAAGTGTTGGAAATACTGCTAGACTGGGTTATCAAATACTAATTTTCTGTGTAGCTACTTGGTACACTTAGGGGATAAGCTTTTAAACTGGTAATCATGGATTATTCACTTCTATTTAAAACTACTTGAATTTTTATTAAAAACAGACAATATCACCATTTGTGTCTGCAAAACAGCTTGAAAACATGAGAACCTTTGCATTTTGCTTTCCTTTTGTGTTGCAACAAGCTACTATTTGTAGTTGTGGTCTTTCCATGGAATTCCTTTCATCTCCTGTACGCTGCTGAGTGTTTTTAGGTTTAAGTGAGTAACTTCATGCTGGTTGTCTCCCTATTGGATGTTAAGTTTAAAAATCTTCATAGACAGCATGGAAAAAGAGATCAGAAGAGGAGTGGGAGTGGAGAGAATGCCCATCTTTTTGTCCAGCAAATTCCATGTACAAGAGAGAGCTTAAGTTACTGTTCTCAGTAAAATCCAGAGGTGTGAGGTAAGTGGCCATTTTTCCTATCAGGAGCATCACGTGCCTTCCAAAAACAAGCACTGCCTTTTGCTCCCAGCTGCACATCTTATAATCAATGGGGCCAGCAAAGGCACAAGTGAAAACCTGAAATAGATGCTTGCATTTTAAACCTCTCTCAGTGGTACTCTTAATGAAACAAATGTTCATTTGGCAGTGAGTGTCTCTCTGTCAGCTTTCTGCCAAGGATGCTTTCCAGGTGATTACTGTAGGGTTACAGATACCTGTTGATGGGCTGAGCAGGAGAGCAACAAATGTAATAGGATGAAGAGGACTTGATTGGTAGTGGTGTTTTACAAGCTTGTGTAATGCATATAGCCATCCTCCTTGTTTTCTGTGTTTTACCAATAACTTAGCTCAAGGTTTTGGAATTTAATTATGCTTGGTCAAAATAAATGTTGTTATGAAGGCTTACCTGATCACTGCTTTGTCTAAGCTTCACTAAGTGCTAAAATTGTGTTTCATTGCAAGCTTTGTAGAAATTAGAAGCGGAATTTTTGTCTGAAACAGTTATCTGCTTTTTTGCCATTCTTTTCCTAAAAATTTTGAAGTTAATGGAACAATTTTTTTAATGTTAATTAAAACAGTTTAAAAACCATTTTATTCCTCTAGAGATCTTTAGGGGTTTTCTTTCTGTGATTTGGACTAGCTGGCCAAACTGCAGTATCAATCCTGAATTTAGTCTGCATTTAAAAAGATCTTCTATATGCCTTGTTTGCAAAACAGGTCATTGTCTGAAAATGAGAATTTTTGTTTCCTAGCTTTAGAATGTCTTGCTCTGTGGTTTAGGCAAGGCTTGTCAGCTCAAACCACGTTAGAATCTATTTGCTTATCTTCAGAGACAATAATATAAAAAGCCATTTTAAACAGTGGCTGCAGGGTACAGAAGCCCCAAGACTTCCCCCAGTATTTCCCCAGTTTGGGGAGAACTTCACTGACAGCCTGTGTACTCTGTGTGACCATGGCAAAAAATGCTGGGATTATTTGCAGCTCTATTTGATCTGTGGAATGCACTGCATCTATTGTTAGCTCTCCAGCTGAAGCAAGAGCTGGAGTTGTTTTTCTCTTTTGACACTGCAGCAGGTCTAGCCAGACACTGCTGCTGTATCAGTCTTGAGTAGCTAAAGGTGATAGGATTGGCCAACTTCCCATCCTTTTAGTAGCTGTGGGGGAGCTGAGATGTGGGAGATCATAACTTATGTAGTTGGGATTGCTTTAAAATTCTTCAGAGGACTGCAGGCAGTGTCTCTCTGCAAGCCTGTGAAGTTCACTGTGTTCAGCTTTCCTGTTGGGTTTAGTGTCTCTTGGAAGTCTAAGCTCTTTTCCTGGATAATTCCTTACCACAGAGATTAAACACTGTGTGTGTGAGAGTAATGAGGGCAACATTGGCACATCTTGCCTGTAAACACACCAGCCTCCCCAGCACACACACACGTGCTCCTTTGCTGCTCAGATCATCATCTCTTTTTTCTTTTATTTTTTCTTCAGCATAAGATTTGGATGTTGAACTCCTCAGAGTTTCTTTACAGAGCTCACATATCTGTTAGTTGTCTCGAATTCAGTCTTATTCTGCATTGTGCTTTCTGAATCCCTTCCATCTGACAGCCTGCTCTTATAGGGGCTTTTCTGGAGTTACCTGATAACCAGAGAACAGGCCTTGTAGGGACTGGATTTAGGTTGATTGGTTTGTTATGAAATATTAGATAAAAATATATCAAAAGTAGTGTAGCAGTAGATTACTTATGAAATAATGCAAATAGGTTTGAAAGCTGTTACATCTAAAATTAATGTCAGATTAAAAAAGAAAGCTTGCCAGCATTTCCCCAGTGGTGATCCCTGGGCAGAATGGCTGTTTATTTAAACTGGGACTTCCTTCTGACTACTTAAAACAATAGAAAATGACTTTTTATCTAAAAGACTTTGCTTCCTATCTTAGATTTAACTGCCTTGATAACAAGACAAAGAAAACAGGATGTGTAATTTAAACAAGACAGACACCAGTGTTCTGTGATTCCCTACCTATGGAAGGAGTTAGGTTTTGTGTGAGCTGCAGAGATTTTAATATTAGAGTAGCATTGAAATTGGAGAAGCGCCCTGCTGGGACAGACCACTGCTCAGTGTAGTCCATACACCATCCTGGAGAGTAGCAAAAAGAGAAGTTGCTTGGAAGAAATTACCAGCAGCCCCGTGGGGATCTATTTTCCTTTCTCTCTGCCAGCACCCTAGAACCAACCCATTGTCTGTTTTGAGGTGTTTTGGAACATGCCTATGGATTCCTATTATTATTTTTTTTTAAGTACCTGTTACCATGAATTCCTCTAAATTCCTTTGTAGCTTGCTGATCTTATCTCTCCATAACTTCCTGTAGCAACAAAGTCCAGAAATTTACTATCTTTGTATGTAACTTTTTAACCTTTAGAGGGTGGGAGGGATTTATTTAGGTGAAGTCAAATCAGAAGTTGAGATTTGCAGCTCCTTCCCTTTGCCCTGTCATTGTGAGTTCTGTGTCTTTTAAGCAGCCTGGTTTATGGTATGCAATACAGTACAGTGAATATATTTCTTTGCAAGTAAAATGAAAAAGGAGGAGCAATCATGTTGCTTGTGCTACCCTAAGACCAAAAGGGCATTGTTAATTTTCCTCAGTGTAGATTAAGTGGATATGCAGATGAAGGAGTTTAGAGTATCCAAACAGCACCTTCCAGTTTATTCCTTTTAGCAAATAAAGGTCTGCACTAGTAAGGGAAGATATTTCTAAACATTTTGACAATTTTTTGACAGGTTACTTTGGTGATTGCTCTAGCAGTCTGTAATATTTTTATGGCACCATTTCTATAAAAGTGTTCTTTGTGTGTCTAGCACAGAGGCAGTGCATGTTGCGTAATTTTTATGGCTGGAGGGAAGAGCCTGAAGCTTGCACAGCTCCTGTGTATGATTTACCCTGAGCAAGAACAGGGCTTTCCTGCAGCTATTCCTTGCACCTCTTGCATCAGGTCACTGTCCTGCTGCTGTACCTGGTTCATTACTCAGATTACAGGTCAGTTTTGCTTGTTTTTATTTTTCCTTCCCCTCCTATTTCTTTTTTTAGCTGTCTCTAGGTAGCTGTGTTTAGAGCAAAGCACAGAAAACTGAATGGAAATCCTGTTACACAGAGGAATATTAAATTTTTACGCTTACAACCTGTAGTGCAGGAATGTGAGTTCTAAGACCTTAAATTTTAAACTCACAGGACCCTTGTATGTCAGGAGAAAAGTCAGTAGATTTTTATGGTGCAGTAGTAGTGGTTGGCTCTTTAACCTCCTTTCCCTTTATCTCCTTGACATGAGAGTTGTAAAACTGAAGCATGGTGACCTCAGGAGATAGTTATGGTGGCATCACTCTATATACTGTGACTTTGATAGAAGCTTTTCAGTGTAAGAGATATATTGACAGAAAAAAAAAAACCCAGGATCTACAACATGGTTGAAGTCTAGTGAAATGCTTGAATTTATTCCTCTTTTAAATTATGTGCTGCCCATTGCATTCATACTGCTTGTATTTGTGGATTGGCATAGTCTGTGTATCGTGAATGTTAGGATTAGTCCAGGAATTTCCTCCTAGCATTTCTGGGCATTTTAAGTCTTAGTCTGACACAAATGAAGGTTTTGGGATTGATTTCTCTTACATCCTCAGTTGTCATAAACGGGAGTAGGAGTAATTTTTCAGTGATGGAAGATGGAAATTTTGTGGGCTTTAGATATTGAAGAAGTTAACAATTTAGTGTTGAAGTACAGGCAAGAAATGGATGAGTTCCTGATTTGTTCTGGGAAATCTGAAATGCTGTTTAAAACCTTCACAGGTAGTGTGCGCTCAGAAGGTGCAGGTAGTTACAGCAGAATTCTTATTTTTTTCTCTGTTAGATGCTGGCTGTAAAGAGAGAATGTAGCTGTGTATAAGAAAATATGCTTGTGTTCTAATTAATTCAAAATTCAGTTATGTTTCCATGTCAGGACCAAAGCTGTTTTTATTTACGGTTGTAAAGCTCCCGTTGAAAGGAGCGGAGGTTATGTAATTTAAATTTAGGCCAAATTCGGTTCTTTTGGATTGTAAAATGGAGCAGTGAATGACGCAGGGAAGGCCTTACTTGTCTCTTAGAATCACACGGGTAACACCTAGTAAGGATATTTGCTGACCACAGTGAGTTGCCTTTACAAATAACTTACACTGAGCTTCCATTTTAAGGTGGCTAACTCTTTTCAATACAGAAAACCTCTGCCTTGTGTTTCCTTTAAAAGCAGCTGTGAACTTAATTCATTACCTCTCTGATCCAATTAAGAGGCCCAACTTTGTATTTAGCTGTTTTGTTTCTCTGCAGTATTGTTGCTGATGGCTAGCTGCAAAAATTAGTGTGTGCTTAGGTGTTTTAAACATAACTTTTTTTCACATGCCCTTTGTTGTTTTTTTTTTTTTTTTTTTTTTTTTGTCCTGTGAAATGGAACTCTGGTTGAAAAGGTGTTCACTGTTTGTTTGGGATCATTGAATAAATGAATTTTTTTCTGCTAATTGCTTTCATAGGTGAATAATACCAGAACCTAGATTAAAATTCAAAAATACTGCAATAAATTTTAATCCTACTCAAATTGTAGTGACAGCAAATTGATAATGAAATGTTGTCTAGAGGTACTTGCTATTATAACTGAATCGCTGGGTTTAAATTTTATCACTGGAGTACCCAGAACTGAATATTGATGAAGGTTAGACATGATTCTGGCTGTTGTTGCAGCATAAATTTTGCAAAGAACAGCATTTTTGGCTGTTGGGATTCTGAGGAACTGAACAAAGTGTTAAGCAGGAATAAAAATTTTTCCAATGAAAATGGAAAGGATGGCATGGGACTGTTAGCTGAACGTAAGCATAGAGATTTTGGTGAGTTAAATCTAGGCTGAATCAAGTAAATTAAACTTAGAATACAGTACTTACAGGATGAATACAGGATGTATTAATTGTATTAATCTATTAATACAATGTATTAATGTATTGTATTAATTCAATACTGTGGCTTCCTCTCCAGAGGAAGGGCTGGTGTATTGCAGTTCTCCTTTGCATCCTGCAGGCTTGTTATCAGCTGGAGAAGGATCTGGAGGGAGCTTTTTGTCCTGGCTGCTGTGCCACACCCTGGTGTTACCTGGCTGCCAGGAGAGGCCCTGCAGGTTCTGCAGTAAGCCACTGTTTCAGCAGGCACCACCTGAGATGTGGGACAGTGGCAGAAGTCAGTGCTTTGCCTCTGGTCCTAAAGCGCCTTCAGAAACCAAGTGCGAGTCTCTTAAGGTGTAGGACTTGATGGAAAACTCTTTTAAACGGCCTCACTGCCAAGCATGTGAGGCTTTGTAGGGTGGTTTTTGTTTCCTCACAGAGTTATGTAGTTTTCAAGTCTGGAGGCTGCTTTAGAGTAATAAGTGATGTTATGATACCAAAAAGTATTCAAAGTACTTGTAAAAGTTTGGGGAATGAGAACTTTATTTAAATTACATTATGGCTGTGGTCATGCAGACTCAGACAATGAATTTACTGATTCAAGCCAACAATTGGTATGTGAAAAACAGAGACCTGTTGTCTTTGGGATTGCACTTTGAGTCAAATGGCATGCACAGAGCAGGAATTTGTGCAGTCATTCTGCAAACAGACCTTGTGTACCGTCTGACAGGTTTTTTTTTAATGCAGTTTGTTAAAAATATAACCTCTCCATATATGCTGAAGTCAAGACTTTCAAAAATACAAATTTGCTGATATGTGCAAGTTTTAATTCTAAGCTTCTGTTAGCCAGTATTTCTAAAAATGTCACTTTGTACATGAAAGGGGAGCATGGATAGCACCGACCTAATTCTAGCACAGAGGATATCCGTGCAAACTTTCCTACACAATTTTCTTCTCTGCTTTTTGCAGACAGATTCAGACCAATCTGTTACAAAAAGCAGAAGAGAAGGTTCAACATCTCCTCTTCATCCTTTATATGTATTTATGCACCTGGCATGAAAGACCACTCATAGAGGCTGGACCTTTAGAGAGCAGAAGCTGATTTCAGAACCAACACCAAATACCACAAGCCCAAAATTCTCAAGCTCTTTTTTTAGGCAGAGTGTTTTAATAGTTGTTCAGCCTTCAGTGGTCAGTTGTTTGAATCTAATTATCAGAGTTGTCCCAAGGTGTTAGAATTTATCCAGACACTAGAATTACACAGGACAACTGATACCGAGTTTCTCAGGGACATCGGTAAGATTGATGGCTTGGCCATTTGTTGTCACTTAATGCTCTGGCAGAAGTAGTAGCAGCTGGAGGATAAACATCTGAAATGGTTGATAATGGAAGTTAAATTAGGCTTAAGTATGGACTGCAGCATCTGAGAAAGTATTGCATGTCTGGAAGTGGTGAACAGGCACAAATTGCTGTAGTTTGAATTACCAGGCACTTGCAGATGTTTGTGGTTCCTGTCATCCTTGGCTTTCTAGAACAACCTCGGTGCCACAGAATGTTTTCACAGCATGGATCAGGGTGGAAAGGACCTCACTGGGTCATCTGCTCCAACCTGCCTGCTCCAGCAGGGTCATCCCAGAGCACACATGGCACAGGGTTGTGTCCACATGGTTCTTGTATGTCCCCAGGGAGGGAGACTTCACAGCCTCTCTGGACAGCCTGTTCCAGTGCTCAGGCACTGCACAGGAGAAGTTTTTTCTCATATTCAGGTGAAACTTCCTGTGCATCCCATTCCCTCTTGTCCTGTTGCCTGGCATTGCTGAGAAGAGCCTGGATCCTTCCTCCTGGCACCCTCCCTCAGATACTGAGACATGATGAGGTCCCCTCTGCTTTGTCTCTCCTCAGGCCTGGCTCCTTCAGCCTTTCCTCAGAAGGGAGATGCTCCAGACAGCAAAGCTGACAGACCACAGTACGTGAGGAGAAGCTGCACATGCTCAGGACTTTCTTAAAACCATCTGTAATCCAGAATTTTTATAAGAAGCAGATAAAGATCCAGACTGTTTGACCAAAAAATTTGCATATTCTTATCAGCTGAAACAAATACCATTTGAGTAACCACAGTGGAATGAGTTTCAGCAGGCACCTTAATAATTGAAACCACTGAAACTTAAATAGAATAATACTAAAAACAAAATTATTGTTTTACTATATTAAAAATTGTTGGGAACTGTAACCAGGAGTCTGTTTCTAGACTGTTTAGGGATTAATTTGGTTTTGGACAGGGATTCATTGGTTTCATTTTGTTTCATTTTAAGGAATATTATTGCTAAAGGTTAATGGGTTCCAGAAATGATAAAAACAGATAACACATGAGTTGATTATTCAGCCTTACTTTTCACAGTCCCTCATCATTTATGAGACCAAGTTTCTGGTTCTCAGAATAGTAAATGCCTCCTATGATGGTAAAGGAAGAACTTCTGTTTTGTTTATTCCCCCCTGGCCAAAAAATTCTCTCTGCATCTGCTGCTGTGTGTAATATTTGAAACGTGGAATATTTGTCTCTTGTACCTTGTCTGAAATATTTAGGAAAAATGGTGCTTTTCGAGCTTGAAAACAGACAATTTAGTGTCTCTGCCAGTGGATGGCAAACACTGAGTTCGAATCATTATTATTCAAGCACTGCCCTCTTTTCTTTTGGTGGGAAGGGGTTGTTTGTTCCTTTGTCAGCAACCTGAAAGTCTTTGTGTGTTGTGAAGTCTCACGTGTAAGGAGGCAGAACGTTCTGCTCTAACCACGAAGAGCTTGTTCTGTGATCTGTTATCCTGGGACTCGGAATTAATCAGATGCCTGCTCATAATTTACCAGGATCATTTCTAGACAGTGCTGCATTTGAGGGACTGTTTATCCTGGGCAGATAAGTCAAAATAAAAATCACTTGGAGAAGTGTGAGAAAAAACAGTAAGAACACTGCTGAGCTGTGTCTCACTTATGTTGATGAGACATTCTGAATTCAGGGAAGACTTCTCATTTCCTGAACTATGATAAGTGAGTGTTTAGATCCTTGCTCAGTTGATTTCCCACATGTAACTTTGTCTCTGGAATGTCAAAGGAAGTTGGAATACTGTAGGCATCGGGGTTTTTTTTACTGCCACAGACATTGAGAGGCTCAAATGACACAGCACGGTGCTTTGGGCCACCAGCTGGTGCCGTAATTGCAAATTAGTTGAGCTGCAGCTTTGGATCCTAATAAAGTTATGCATGCTCCTTGGGTGTTTCTCAGACGTGGGAGCAGAGCCATGGTCAGGGAACATCTGAGCCAGATACATTTGGCTGATTGATTCTTACTCTGTGCCTTCTGAGACAGCCTCCTGCTGCTCTGGGAGCCGTAAAACCAGCGCCTAAGTGCTGCAATACATTTTGTAACTCTGCTGCTGGATCCTGACCTTGTTCTGCCAGTGCTGGTCTCTCCTGTTCCAGGGTTCACCCAGGATGGATACCTGTGGGATTGCATCACTGCCTGGGGGCTTTCATGTGATGGGGTCTGTCCCCCCCATAGCAGTGTCAGAAAGGGGGGCTGGCACCTTCTGCCTGCAGGTGTGCTCTGCTGCCTGTGAGGTCAAGGGCTGCCTGTGCAAGGGATGCTCCAAAAATAGGTTTATTGGAGTCTTTCTTCTCAAGCCACTATCTTGACATGTATAACTCTTTCAGACTCTTCCATGAGATTTCACAACATTTCTTCATAGTCTGTTCTAGTATTTCACTGCTGTTAGAGGAATTTTCCTGTTATTCTTGTTTATAGAGGGTGTTATAAGTGCATCCTCAGGTTTTTTCCCTCTATGTGCAATTTTACTCTTTTATTTTGTAATCTTATAATTCCTGTGTCTTTTTTTGATGCACTTCTGCCTTGCCAAGTCTTTTCCCAATTTGGATTTCTGCTCTAGTCCAAAGTGTGCTACTTTGTGCTCGTGTTTGTAGAAAGCAAACTGAAATTACTTTTTCTTTATGCTTTTATGTTTTACAATTTATGGGTAGATGTCAATACCGTGTGCTTGGCATGCAATGCTTCCCCCTTGCCCTAAATAAGTTGGCTAATGATGGAATGTCACTTCTGTGTGATCTTTTGTCCTTCCTGGTAAGAAGGTGGTACTTTCCCTGTAGTCTTGTATGTGCCCACGTTACCTGAGCCAGCTTGTTACAAACAGTTCCCAAATGACCATTAGTTATTTACAGCTTTTATTTTCCCCCCACATACACTATTTCATGACAAGCTACTTAGTCATCAATGGATTTGTCACAAAAAAAGGTTATAAAGTGGTAAATCTTACATTCAAAGGTAACTCACAGGAATCTTAGTTTTTATGAGCATGTTTTTCATACTTGGAGGTGGATTTGCCTCTCAACAGGAAGTCTGTGCTCTTGGCAGTAATAATACTATTTGGATTGTTTTGGCCAAGCCATTGTTAACATCACTAGATCTTGCAGTGTGAATGTTGGTTACTTAATGGAGGTGAAGAAATTGTTTGCTACATCTGTACTTAGTACAATTATTTATATTTTAAAAAATAGTGGAAAAGTGTTCCCTATGGGCTTACAGTGCCCTATAAAAGACATGCCTGTTTTTTCATGAGGCTGTTCCATAAACTGAATGTCTTTATGTGATGCAACAGTATTTTTAGGTGTTTCAGGGTGCTGCTTTACCTCTTTGAAGCTTTTCTAATTGTTTCTTTAGCTGTTGAGGTGAAGGAAACACAGATGCTCATGGTGGGTCCTGCTGTATGCTGTGTTTTGTGAGGAATTGTGAATAGTATTTAGTCTGTTCCCAGACTTCCCAATTTGCTTTGAATGCTCCCTTATAATGTGTTGGCTACTTTTCTGACCATTGTTAGGCAGGAAGAGGTAAGACTGCCTGCTGGTGCTTGTTATTGTATTTTTTATTTTAATATTTTCTTCAAAATGCCTGTGCTTTTGTGTTGGTTTTGGGTTATTTTGTTGAGAAGTCTCGCTCCTGTGGACTTCTCTGTGTGTCCACCTAATTTAGCAGATATTAGCTGCTAAAAAACACTGCCTGATGTCCCAGCTGGAGAAGGGAGCTGTGTTGCCATAGCTGGATTTCAATAACCTCTGTCCTGCTTTGAGTGCAGATGCTGCTGTAGGTCTGACACAGAACCATAAGGAAAACAGCTACTGACATCCAAACTACTGCTTCTAACAAGGCCTGGGTTTGATTAGGCTGCCTAGGTTGCTGGCAGCCTAGATGCCTGGAATAAAAGTTCCTAAACCAAACCAGAGCTTTGGCTGATTCAGAGCATTGTGCTGGTGGGGTGGCTAACCAGTTTGCTGGGGTTTCTTTTCTCCTTCAGCCTGGAGTTGCCTTTCTGCAGCTTTCTGCTTTGTTCACTCTTGCTGGCAGTAGGAACTCTGAGTCCCCCCTGCTTGGTTTTGCTTCCTATTTGTCTCAGCTTTGTGAAAAAGATCACCCAGTTCCAGCCCCTGTGCTATGGGCACAGACACTCCATGAGACCAGATTGCTCAGAGCCCCATCCAGCCTGCCCTACACTCACATCAGTGTCAACCTGCTGTTTAAAAACAAGTGTTAGATTAACAAAATATGGTGGTGGGTTGTTTTTCTTTCCAGGTGAAATTAAGTTTTAGGAAGACAATTCCTTCTTGTAATAAACCATGAATTGCATATTCATATGTTAACACTGGGGCTAGAATGTGTCATTCAGAAATTAGCTTTTGCTTCTGAAGCAACTTGCAGGAGGATGCAGAGGCAGAAGAGCTCTTCCGTGGAGTAGCATGTGCTTCTAATAGCTCATGGTTACATTAGCCTCGCTGGCATGCTGGTGGATGGGTTCAGAAGTGGTGTGCAGTCTGACAAAATGTGATTAGTCTGCACTTACTGGTACACGTAGTGTCTGGGAAACCCTGATGTAAGTCTTGAAAGGCTTTATCTCAACAGTCTTGCTTGATAGCCTTTGGGAGCTTTTTTTCCAAAACAAATGACTCACAGCCCTCAGGTCCTTCATAGAGGCAGTGAATGCTGTTCTTTGTGCAGGGAGGAGGGAGAGCAAGCAGTTTACCTTTTTGCTTTTAAAGATAAACTCTATAAACAAAACAACCCCCACAAGTAATATGCTGATGTAGGGGAGGAAAAAGGTCACAGTGGAAAAAAAGTTGAAAGTGTGTAATTTTTTGCACCCTATTTAAAGGTTATTAGTGTTTTCTGGAATATTACCTGTTTGTTTTATGCACAAAGACACATAAACTGAGTTCTGTTGACTTTGTGTCACATTACATTAACCAAATTTTGTTGTTACATTTCATCGCCTGCTTTTTAAGAAATTAATTTGGACAATTGGATGTGCAGAAATGGAAACTGGGTTACACTATATCAGGGACCAGCTAATGGAAGTGTGGTTTTAACATGTGGCAGAAGGCTGATAATAAAACTTCTCTTTTCCCTCTGTCTCCTTGCAAAATACCTATTTGGGGTTGGTAGGGCATACTGTTTGCTTACCTTAGGTAAGCAGCTGATCACATAATGTATTCTGGAATATGAATGCATAACTAGTCTGAAAATGCTGTTTGGTGTTAATCCCCTTGTCTTGTGTATCATTTCCCTAAAAGAGGACTTTTGTGAGGAAGGTAACAACTGAAGAGAACTAAATCTTGTCGCTGTTGTTATCAAATTGATGTGTGTGCTACAGCATGGAAATATTCTTGAGTTAAAGAATAAAAAGACACCCATCAACACACCAGAAAAACCCAAACCAAACAAAAAAAAAATTAGAAAAACCTCACCCAAACGCCTCAAAAGTCCTTATTTGCAAGCAGACCTGAAGGCCCTGGTTAGAGAGTAGGATTCCCAGAGCTTCTGTGAAGAGGGAAGCTGCAGAACACTCCCTGTGTGGTTTAAAGATTAAACCTCCAAGCGTAGCTGTTGAATGAGTGTTGTGACACTGGAAAAACCCAGCTAGGAGTAAGGGCTGGAAACAGCAGTCAAATGTTCTCTGCCATAAATCTTAAGTTATCTTAGCACTGAAATGAGAATGAGAGACAGCAACATCCTAAAATGCTGGTTAAAACGAGGCAGGATTGCCTGGAAAAGGTGGTTTCCAAAAGCTGGAGAGGGAAGAGAACACAATGGTTGGAGTGTTGATCTAGAGCAGTGAAAGGCACGTTCCATTTGGAGCCTGGTCTTGTACAATGGGAGAGGCCCCTGGATGGCAGCTGGATTGTGCTGCCTTTATGTGTTAAAAGAGCATTTTCTGATAATTACTGCTGGATTAGCTGAACCAGTGAAAATCGTGGTTGAACCTGGATGAGGAGAAGACTGGATGAGATGATGCCACGCTTACTTTAATTGCTTTGCTGCCTGACACTGGTGTCTGTAGGAAAGCAAAGAGGAAAATTACAGAAACAGCAAGCAGAGCAGTAGATGGTCTTGAGGATCAGAAAACTGATTAGGGGTTAAATTTTCCTTCAGCCTCATGAACCATGCATGAGGGAAAGACTGCCTACATCTCCCTATCCTTTTTTGGTTTCCTACGTCTCATGTCAGTTTAAACACAGCCTAACCACACCAATTGTGCTGATCCTGTAGAGCTGACCTTCCTCTCTTTAAATCAGCATATCGAGGCAGGGTTGCCTGGAAAAGGTGGTTTCCAAAAGCTGGAGAGAGAAGAGAATACAATGGTTGGAGTGTTGATCTAGAGCAGTGAAAGGCACGTTCCATTTGGAGCCTGGTCTTGTACAATGGGAGAGGCCCCTGGATGGCAGCTGGATTGTGCTGCCTTTATGTGTTAAAAGAGCATTTTCTGATAATTACTGCTGGATTAGCTGAACCAGTGAAAATCCCCGCTCACATAAAGCTTTCTGGCACTTGCAGCTAGCACAGCCCTAAACAATAGATATGCTGATAAGGAGTCTTGATTTTCTGGTGTGAGCAAAATTGTTCTTCAGCTCACCTTTGCGCTGTAGTTTCTCCTCTAAATTATTTATTAGTGCAAATAATCAATGAATATATAACTTTGATTTTAAATACTCTTTTCCCAGTTGCAGCTTGCAAGTCTTTTTTTTCATTTGGAATGTGTAGTGGTTAGTATAGGCCTCTACCTTTTTATTCCTCTGATGTATTTTTAATACGTAAAACCACAGAATAAAAGCTTTGACTGCCTAGAGCTGCTGTTCTGTTTGGGCTCTTTGTATTCTTACTTTCTAGAGTGACTTTCTAATTTCAGTTTAATGAGAATTACTTCCTTGTATGTAATGATTCACTGAATCAACTTGGGTAAGAAAAGATAAGCGGTAAAATTAAGTACAAAGTAATAATATTTTCAGTTTAAATACTGGGCTCTCAGGGTGAGATAAGGTGTAGTCAGTTATGCTCCTTGAAAAGGAGGAAATAGAATAGCTGACATCCAATTCTAACTAATATTAGAAGAAAATGTCTAAACATATCTTCCAGTTTTGATAGTAATGTAATAAATGTACTCTTGCTAAATCAGGGGTTTTTTGGATCTAATTGCTATTTTGAAAACTTCATTTTCCTGTTTTTCTAGTAAAGGAAGCCAGTAACTACTTTTGTCCTTGCCCTAAAGAAAAAAAATAATTATCAGAACTTTAAGGGACTTCCCAACCTGGTAATACCATTGTGTATAAAGGACTTACACTGTGGAATTTTTTATAAAATTATGTATTATGTGTACAACACAATATATGAAAACATAAAAATCTGTGGAATGTTTTCTTCTGAGTGATGTTTTTAATCAAATTTTGTCTGTTCCAGAGTCAAGTCTTGTGCCCAAGTACAGATAGATATTCACATGCAGAGGTTTTGGATTTGTTGAATAATTATTTGTATTTGTTCATGCAGATATACTTGAAAGTGTGATTTGTCATGTCTGGGAAAGTTTAAAATGAAAGGACTCTTGGGAAATATAATCTCCTTTTGCTATCTCCAGTAGATGTGATGCAATTTGTTCTAGAGCTTGGGGGTAGAGGTAGGTGATATTTTAATGGAACAGAACATGGATGTGTGCCTGCTACTGTAGATCCTACTGTTTAACAGATTAGCATATTGTCCTGTTTCCAGCTGGGACACACATTTAAGATTAAAGTAAATGTGAAAGAGAGTTGCCTTTCGAGTCTTAAAATTGAGGTTTTGTCTCTAAACACGAGCATTTGCAAAGCAAAGGGAACAACTGGAGAGACAGCTGAACTGCTTGGGAACTGGGACCAGGAAAGCAAGGCAAACACAGTTTCTCACTGTTTAACTTGGTAACTGTTTTTCTGGTGTGAAGGCAGATCTCAGTGACAACATTTAAGGAGCTAACAAGCAAAGCATCCTAAAATGGGGGAAACAAAGTATTGCAGTCTGAAGCAATAATTACATTGCCAAGAGGTTTGAAATACTAGAAGAGCTAGTCTCTAGAAGAAAAGTCAGTGTGTAACTCAGGATAAAGATGTTGATCAATATAGTAACTTTTATGACCTTGCATAATGATTTAGTAATTTTTTTCCATGTGGGTGTTGTGTGCTCTGTAGTTAGACTGCATTTTTCTTTTTTTTTTCTTTTTTTTTTTTTTCCACTCTGTAACCATTTTGCTGGAATTTTGATACAGACCTATTTGAGAGAGGTGAGAGATGTTGAAAAATAGTTTTTGTTTTTACTCCTTGAGATGATGGTGCAAATGTCCATTCGTGCTGGCTGCTCTGTGTGGGTAAAACCCCTCCAAACAAGTGTTTCAAGCACACATCTGTGTTGATACACTTCTGTTCAAGGGCTGTGTGCTTACTGCCACTGCACTCTCTCTGCTTAATTTTTATTGCAAGAGATGCTTGAAATAGCTGACATTGTGGGAAAATCAAACAGCTTCTACTCAGTGTTTCATGGTGCATCTAGATCATCCAATTTTCTAGGACAGAGTGCTAGATGTAATGAATGCACAAATGTAAATGTTAATTATTAACTAGATTGAATTAGTTACTGCAGTCGTGTGTTGGTGTTCAAAGTTAAAAGTGGGTCACTGAGTCTCAAAATACTTTTGCAATGAATTCTAACATTGATTTTCCTATTTCTTCTTGTGCTGATCTTTGGCTGCTAGTCTGGAGGGGAAGAGTAGAGCACTTCAAGCCTTTTGCTTATGCAAGTACCAATTAGTGTACAAGTAACCTGACCCTTCTGTTAGAATTACAGCAGCACATATATGACAAGACAGATTCCTCTGAATCCCTCTGCCGCTCCAGAAAAAGCATTTGATTTATAAGTAAATGTATAAATAGCAGTAGAATTTTTAGATCATATTACCTTTACCACCTTGTTGTTATCAAAGTCATTAACTGATGAAATCAAGATTCAGACTTTAGCAGGTGCTGAATTTAGTTGTGAAACAGCACTGTATGAAGGGTAGGAAAAACTGATCACAGGTTTGAATGATTATAGGTTAATTTAAGCTGCATTTAATAAAAGAATGTATGTAATTGAGATTATACCTAAGGGACTAGGTTATAATGGCAAGCCTTAGTACCTCGAGGGAAGTGTATTAGCAAGCATTGCTGGAAGAAGGGAGGGAGTTGGGGGGTAGTGTATGAACTGGAATCAGGAATTTCTTCAAGTTAAAATCTTGACTGACTTGCAGTCAGACTTGGAAGAAGAGCTTCTGAAGTAGCTGTGTGAGCAGCCACTTCAGGAAGGATATTGCTAATATGGAAGGTACAGGAGGAGTGAAAAAATAGTAGTTTAAAAAGTGATATTGAGAGATAAAGTGGTGTGGGAAAGAAATCAGAGTTACTCAAATAAGACTTACTTAGCCTTGCCAAAAAGTAATTTGGATCAAAGAAGAGGAGAGTACAAGAAAAATGTGCTGTTCCGTGAGTAAATGCAGTAGTTTGGCAGGAAAATTGAATTCATATTTCGATATAGGTGATAACTTTGACTGCATTCAATGGCAAATGTAAATAACCCATAATTGAAGTGAAAGCAGAATGCTTCCAGATTGTGTCAACTTGATAATGACAAGCTCTCCTTGATTTGTGAAATTTGTATGTGGAAACCCGTGCTCAAAGAGGAGAGCAGACCTCTACTGTAGAGAGGCATTTAAGTGGAAATTTGGTATTCCTTTGTTTTACACATTATCATAAATGTCTCTGCTGAATGCACAACGTAAGAATGCTCATTAGATTTTCCTGTACAAGGAAGCTGTTGTAACTGGGGTAATTTTTACACATCAGTGTTTGCTTACTACACTGTGACAGATCTTGGGTTGCTTAAGGATTCCTTTGTTTCGAGCTGCTTGAATAAGGCCCAGAACTTTTCCTTATCCTGGTGCCCTCGGAAATGAGGACAGGATTGTCAAGAGCTCTGTTTATAGCTGAAGTATTTTGTAGTACAGACTTGTTAAGAGATGTCAGAAATTCATGAATCAATCTTAGGTGTTTTGTTAGGAGGAGAGTGCGAAAGAAATAAGGCTTATTGCTTATTATTAAATATTCAGACATTTATTTGGTAGTACACACCAGTGATATAAATACTATGTTGTTTATTTAAACCTCTTACTTTTAGGCTTTGAATATTAGAAGCACCAGCAGTCTCTAAGATCTTCATTTAAAGGCTACAGAAGGAGAGGCTGCTTGAAACTTCAAGTGTGAAATGCATGTTGTTATTTTTGGGAAGAGCATTCCAATAAAATGAGGTGCTAAGGCAGAAATTGTCATAAATAAAGTACTTGTATATCTGCAGTTCAGTAGGGTGTTCTCAAATAATTTTATTTCTTCTCGAGCCACACACTGTCTTAGTCAAGGTGGGAGTTCTTGGGGTTCATCTGCTCCCATCACCTTGGCTGGGTTGAGTTTTGAACTCTCAAAGGATGGAGATTCCAGTGCTCCTGTGGGCAGCCTCTCCCAGTATTTCACTGATCTCTTGGTGCAGCTTCTCCGTGCCTGGTTAAAAGCTCATTTTCTGCACTTTTTGATTATCTCCCACCTTTCTGTAGTGCACTTGGGAGAAGATTGTGACTCTTGTTCCCTGTAATTCCCTGTTGAGTAGTTGAGAGTGGCCATTATGTTCCTGCCTTAGCTGGAGACTGAAGAAGCACAGCTGTGAAGCCACTCCCAGTGCATCTTTTCCTCTAGCCCCATTAATGGTTTTCTCTTTGATTTGCTCCAATTTGTCAAAGTTGTTCCTTCCACCGGGGAGCCCAAAATTTGTCACAATGTGCCAGATGCAGTCTGCATGGAGGGGGAACAATCACTTTTTACATCACTGAGGTTATTTTGTCCTGGGTGCAAGTTTTAGCCCTTGCCTACAGATTTCTTGAGGTTTCTGTCACCTGATTTCTCCGGCCTGCTGAGAAACCTGTGAACAGCAGCTCTGCTGTCCAGCATACCAGTCCATCCCAATTCACAGAAATGCATCCACAGCCTTGCTGAAGTTTCATTTCACCCCATTTTCCTGGTGATCAACAAGTGCATTAAACAGCATTGTAGTGGTATTGATCCCCCTGAGAAGTGCTCTAGTGACAGCTTACCAGGTGGGTGTCAAACTGCTCCCTGCAACCCTCTGGCTCCCAAACCTTGGTTCTTGTTCTGCTGGAGCATGGTCATGACATTTGTCCTCTTCAGGCTGTCAGGAACTTCTCTTGATTACCCTGTAGAGCTGTTAGAGTGGCCTCATGGTGTCACCACATGGTGCCTCCCCCTGTGTTGGGTGCATGCTGTTCAGCTGGATGGACCCTCTGTATCCACTTCATCAAACTGGAGCCCCTAAGTTTATTTCCCTCTAATGCAATACTCATGGAAACCTGGAAACTGGGACCAAACTTGGTTTTGAGACCAAGGCAATTATATGTAGCCTTTTCTTGTGCTTTGCTGCTGACATTTTCATGATTAATCCATAAAACCATAGAAGGTTTGGGTTGGAAGGGACCTTAAAGATCACCCAGTTCCAACCCCTGTGCCATGGGCACAGACACTTTCCACTAGACCCAATCCAACCTGCCCAACACATCCATGTCAACCTGGTGTTTAAAAACAAGTGTTAAATTAACAAAATATGGTGGTGGGTTGTTTTTCTTTCCAGGTGAAATTAAGTTCTAGGAAGACAATTCCTTCTTGTAATGAATCTTGTAATGAACTATGAATTGCATATTCATATGTTAACTCTGGGGCTAGAATGTGTCACTCAAAGATTAGCCACCTTCCCTTTACACAGCTCTCTACATCAGAGGCTGCCCTTATATTAAATAGGTGGTGTAAAAACACTGCTCTCCTGCTGTTCAGGAGGAGCTGGGCATTAGTTATCTGAAAGTAAAATGAGTTACATGATCTGTGGTGCTGGTAATGTAATGATGGATTCTGTTGCAGCACGTTCAGCAACTCGGATTGCCTGGGGAATCTGGGCTCTGAAAGCTGTGATTTGTACCATGTGTCAAAAGCTTAGGAAATAACAGAAGAAGGTCACTTTTTGTTAAAATATGTATAGAACATAGGAAATGTATGGATGTTAAGTGGTTTTTCACAGGAAGTCGTCAGCTGTCAGTCTGGTTGTTGGAGATGGTGTTTTTCAATGCCTGCTTAAAAAGGCTTTCCACAGTATGTTGGGCTCAGATTCATGGAATTGCAGCAAAGAAGACAACAAACCCTCGAAAAATAGACTGTTTGTAGGGAAAAAAACTAATATGTCTGGCTAGCTTTTGGTCCTGGCCTTTTAAAGACTTCAGGTTAAAAGCCTTGAACTTTTCAATCTGTCATGATGGTTCCCATTCAGTAAAGATACTGATTTTATGGTTGATAGCTTTGTTCAATTACAGGGTACCCTGGTGCTTGCAGGTTGGTTCATTCCCAGATTTTGCTCTAGAGATTTTTTCCCATTAGCTTTGACAACAGAGACAAACCAAGAAATTGATTTTTGATAAAAATCTGTCTTGAGGTAGGTGAAAGATCATGGTAGGAATCTTCTGCTCCTGTTGTACTGTTGAGTAAAATCACTTCCCAGACGGAATTAGCCTTTACTGTGGCAAAACCTTTGGCTTGTGATGCCACAGTATTGAATCTACTTCAGTTGCTGCATGGATTCTGCACAGCCTTTTAGTGTAAGCAAAGTGGTGAATGCCCTGAAGAAATATGTTCGAAAAATCAGTGGAAAAATGGATTTGATTATAACAATGTAATATTTTCAGGAAAAAATCAGGATAAATTACCAAAAATGCCATGTCTAAGGGAACACCCCTGTGTAAGAAGATAAAAGAAAACAAGGATACGGATGTGTGCATGGAGCAAGCATAAACTGAATTATCTTATTTCATGCTTCTGTGGAGTCTAAATGCAGGACTTTATTTTACCAGTGTAAAAATAATGGCTAGAAAGATTTCCTCTGTCAGTGTAAATGTGTTATAATGAAATCCTTGGCCTCTGTATAGTCCTGATTTTTTTTTCAAAACATCTGTTGGAAATATTTATTGGAAAAAAAGTCTTCATGATTCTCTGTGGGATGAAAAGTTATAGAAAATAGTGGAAGAAAGTGGGAAAATGTTGCTCTTGTCTCTTGCAGGTTGTTTCATTGAAAATCTTACCTCCAAGCTAAAATCATGACGGCTTATAATAATAAAGTATTTCCATAAAGTTACCACTAAGTTTGCATACAAGGCAAAGACCAAATCTGTGTATAAAATTCTAGCATATCCATGTTCTTTTCTGTCTCAAGATTGCAATGATGGATGATGAAAGTTCAGGATTCTGTGCTTTTTTAAAGGAAGAAGACAGCAAATGGTTATTCCTTCTATCTGCTGAAGGAATTGTTTAAAAAACACCCTTACCTTTGTTTATGAAGGGATTTTAGTGTCTGTTTCTCCTAAAAAAATGGTATCTGGTTTTGGGTAACTACACAGCCTATTTAAATTGAGAGTTGAAAGTGAAGCATCTTAATATTATCTTTGGTTGGACTTCAGAGAGTATTTTTGAATTTAAGGGTAGCTAAAATTAGTCACATATGTATATTTTATTAATACTACATTACATTATTGCATATACAGTTAGCCATTGTTAATAGAACTAGTTCCATGCTACTCAATAATCCATGTTTTTCAATCTGTTGTTCTTAATTCCCATTAATACTTCTGGGTTTTTAAGGTTTGTCTCTGTGGAGTCAGTGTTTATTGGTTTGCCTTGTCATATTCTCTCCTACATATTTCTGAGTTCCTTTGAGGGAATAGGTGAATTTTTATGTGAACCAGCATATGACAAACCTGGAGACAATATTGAATTGCCAACACAAAATTGCTTTGTTCGTTGCATGAAACGTGAAATACATGAATATGTGAAACGTTTGGGTAAAGAAAATTTCTTTGGGTTTTAATTTGGGAATTCTGTGTGAAAAGTAGGCTTTCACTTGACATCAACCTGCTGTTCTAAATAATATTTCTCTTTCTGCCTGAATGTCCTGCAATGATTTCTTTCAGCTGTTTGATATTCACCTGCTGCTGTAGAACAAGCTACAAATGCAAAATCATCAAGGAACAGATTTATAGCAACAAGAGAAATTTATGAGACTTTTCTGGCTCTGAGAGCAGACTTCTCCTAAATTAATGCTAAATGCTTTTATGCACAAGATGAAAACCAATTTTCTCTCAGTGGAAGGTGCTCATTGAGCAGAGAAAGTTTGTTCTCAGCAAACTGTGTACCAGCTAAAACTCTGGCGTGTTACAGAACCCTGTGCCAAAAGGAAAGCACCTTTCCTTTGCCAACTATTAATCCCAGTGATTCAGTTTCCCCTGCTTCTCAGCAGCACTAGTTTTATTTCTAGTTGGGATTTTCCATGCAGGATTTTCTGCTGGTTTCTGATGTTGCAGCTAATCTGTATTCTGAGTAATTCATGAGAAGAAAAAGTGGGAGAGATGAATGAATCGGTTATCAGAGACAGAAAAGTGGGAGAGATGAATGAATCTCTCAGTTATCAATCAAAAGTTTTCTAGGCACAGGCAAGTACAGGAAGGCAATCTGGGATTTTTCCCTCTGCATTCACCTCCTGTTCCAGCAGGCCCTCTTGTTTGAGTTGGATCTACTGGAAGGAATCAACAAGGACTCTTGGCCTGTGGGGGGGGTGTAATGTCTGAAGAAGAATCTGCATGGAAACAGGTCAGATGAATCAGCTGCTCCTGAGTCTTCTTTTAAAACCTAAATAGCAAGTAAATTCCGTCCTGGCTGCAGTGTTGGAGTGGGCAAGCTGCATCATTTGAAGCTGGGTACAAGTGCACAGCACAGCTTAGTTCCTTCTGCTGTACCAAGCATGTGATGTTCCCTTGCCAGCACCACGTTCAACTGGCTTTTAGTAATGCAGGGAAAATTGAGATTCTTCCTTTTCAGCTGAGGATGAGTTCAAGGAATTTAACTTATTGGACTGCTGTGTTCACCTCTGCAGAAGCCCTAAAGGTTTCTATTTTTCCATGATGTCCTGTTGGTGGTGTGGATGTCTTGTTGGCAGAAGGAGGTGGTAATTGTTATACTCAGACTCCTCTGAGACGTCCTTCTGGCTGAAGTGCTAAAGTTCAAGAAATGAATAAAATTAAAGCAGCTGATTATGAGCTGAAACCTAAAGTTCTTCCCCTCTCCTCACTCACATCACCCTCGTCAACAAAGCCAAGCCCTTTCCCTTACTCCCAAAAAAATAAATATTAAGCCGTGTAATTGAGTTCAGTCTAGAGCATATTTGAGGGCATAGGAAATATTTCTGTGTTAACTTCAAGATGCTGAAAAGTAGCCTAACTGTTAAGCCAGATGAGCAACTTAGAATACATGGCAACTTTGTCTACAGTGTCTGATTTAGTTAATAACAAGTAGTGGTACAGTATATGTGGGATTTTGTTTTGGGTTTGGGTTTTAACTTTTTAATAGCAAAACAGAACACACATTTTCACTGTGATGTGCCAGTTGGGGTTTACAAACAAGCAGGAAAAATTACCTTGCAAAACACCACCATGAAGATCCAGAACTTTATATCTCAACCAGCATTTAGCTGGTTTCAAAAATGTGTATTTTTAAGATGTTAGAATTGGAAATGTTTAGAGTTTCTTTCTAGCTTTGTGCCACATGGTTTGAAAATCCTAAACAGGCGTTTGATGAATCAGTGTCTCTTCCCATTCCTTCTGCCCTGCAAAGACTGCACATTTTAAGAACATGTTGTTATGTCTCTGTAAATTGAGAACATAGCAGGAAAAAAAACCAACCTGCATCACCAGAGGCAGTGGTAATGGGATATAATTTTTCAAAACCCTCATTGTTACATTACTGACAAAAATACCAAAGGCTGAGCATCAGAGCTATCACAGCTTTTCCTTGCTTTTATTAGTATATTTAAATGATCTTTTCTGTGGCTGCAATTTTGCTGTGTTTCGTGAGTTTGATCCTTGAAGTATGTTTATCCTTTTTAGTTCTTGAGGGAGGAAAACCAAGCATCCACTTCTTGTGGAGAGGGGAAAAAAAAATAAGGCTTAGGTCAGCAGACTGGATTGGTGTCACTGTGCATTGAGCTTAAGAACTTGGGATGTGAAAGAATGAACACATTCCATCTGGGCAAAAGAATGATGTCTGCTAGGGTTCAGTTTGCTATGGTTTTTGAGCTTTTTGTATGATCTCATCACTGGAGGAGGAAAGTATATTCTCCCATAAGAATAATCTTATACTTATGATTCATTACTACTGTGGTTTTTTGTGTGAGCCTTTTGAGTGCCAGACCTCCCCCCACTCTTCCACCCCAAATAAAAACCAGCCACCCTGTCGTTGGCTTTATATGGTATTGCTGTAGGTGGACTTACCCAGAATAATGGCTGGCTTTAACAATCAGAGCCTTACATCTTTGTCTGGAGAATAACTCCTCCTAACATATATTTATCCAGCTATTTGTCAAGCTTTACATTTTGGGAAGAGAGCTTTGTACACTTTGTCTCCTAAGGTTTGGTAAGCACTTTTTTGCATGAATGTTCCCTCGTGTGAATTTTCTGTTTTCTGCAAATAATTTCATATACTTAGTTTAGTAAGTTTACTTGGGAACATACAATTTCTCAGTTTTTCTTTGTTAATATTTCACTGTAGTTCCTCAGCACACTGCCCTAATAATCTAGCAATCAGTTCTTGGAGCAGCTGTGCATTTTGGCAGTAGCATGTGAAGCTGGAGATGCTCAATCTCCCACATCCCCTAATCAGCTCACATATTGACAAGGTGCAGGCTAATCCAAGTCTAATGGTTTCTGGAACCATTACACCCCACCAGGAAGAGAAAAAATAGGCAAGTAAACCCAGTAGGATGCTTTTGAAGGCCTAATGACATGGCAAAGAGACGAAGACCCTTTTTCTTTTCTCTTGCAACATAGCTGGAGACAATTTGTTTATTTTCCACCAGTGTAAGGTAATATGTACAAAAATCTGCATTTGTAATCAGACCAAAGTGATTCTGGTGCAGTGAAGGAAGGAAGCCATCCTAGCACAGGTCATGTAAGGGACACGTGTGTCACAGCAAACCCTGGGGACTGTGAGGAGCTCATGTGTAAATACTGAGATGGGTGAAGACCTGTTCCCTAATACAAGTACAGCAGGGAAGTGTCGTAAGCGTGAAAAGCAAGAAATACAATAAACTATACCATTCTTATTCACTTGGCTCTTGTTCTTTTGCACTGAAGTTGATAGTTGATATGTATTTGTAGAATACAAGAGGCTAGTTCAGGTTCTAGTAACAGTGTGTATGCTAAAGTCAGAATTTTCTTAGAAAAAGGTGGATCTTCGGAAAAACACCCTAAACTGTATTTTTCATTAGATCTGTTCAAGATAGTCATGGGCTAAGAGTGTAGATTTTTGATTTGGTATAACCCTTTGAAGTGAATCGATTTCTAGTATGCTTTTTTTTTTTTTTCATTTTTAAGTACTTTATGGTGTCTAATTATAATGTACAATATACTATATTCAGATGCTAAACTATCAAATTGCCATTGAAGAGCAGAACTAAAGATTCTTTTCACTAAAGCTCATGCCTCCATGCTTTTCTTTTTTTCTTCATTTTAGAGAACTTATTACTAAGAGAGAGTAATTGAATAAGTCACCCTTTCACCTGATAATTATTGAACTCTGGAAATAATCCTGTGATGATTTAATTTCTTCCTGATAGGGGTCTTTTCTTCTTTTCATTTTTCCATCTTACTGTTGCAGTCTGATAAACAAAGTGCTGTGTGGTGGGAACTGTTGGCAGGAGGGGAGCATGTCACCTTCAAATTGATACCTGGGTATGAAAATTACACACTTGGAACAGTGAAATTTCAGTTACAGGACTTGTATGAAATGAAAGCAGAAGGTTTATGTACTGATTGAAAAGGTCAGCTGGAAATTGTTTGTAGTTGTCATTTTTAAAAGTTTGTGAATCATCTCATATTTTTATATGAATAAACCTAATTCCCTGTTATGAAAATTGTTTTATTTTAAATGGACCATGAAGTAGCCGAGATCTGGACTTGGTTAATACTTCCAGTTATAAGACATGGCCTGAGAAGTGGAACTAAAAATAGTTTAGTAGTTGTTAAAGAAAAGCTAGAAATTCAGTTCAAGGTCATCTTACTTGCACTTGTGAAGAGTGCCACTTGAATACTGAATAGTTCTAAAACGAATAGGTTTTTCTTCTTTATTTCTTTATTTTTTTAGTATGTTAAATAAAATAATGTAAAAAGTTTTATAACCTTAGGCTGAATAATAGCACCTGCAATTTGGTGGTCTGTCCTGTTAAGTCTCCTGCTCACTGCACCATTGCTTACAGTCACTTTCTGGTTCTACCTTTATTGTAATTGGAACATATTAGCTTAGAATCATAGTCTCAATTTTTAATAGAATCTTTTTTTTTAGATCTGTCTGGCACATGACTGAATAGAAGTTACTTTTTGGCAATAACTCTGTGAACCACGTGGCTATACTTCCAAATCAGTATCTAGGCCTGTCACCTATGGTTTATCATGTCTGTGATTGATCCAAATTGAAATATAGCAAAAATTTATTATGGGTTCAGAAGTTTTCCAAGTTTACAGTCAGGCATTTTAGAAAAACCACATTACTGTTTGTCATGTACTTTGTGAACTGTACAGAATGTTTCTAGGTTTGAACTTTAAGATGTGTGCCAAAAATATCTAAAAATAAAGAAATCCAGTAGGTTCTTGCACTGTCCTCAAGTGAGTGAACCATATTTCACTGTGGTGTATATTTAATGGGACTGCAAAATGCCTAAAAGCTGCACCAAAATTTATTTTCTTTGCATTTAGTCTTCCTGGTTCAGATGTGCTCCTTCCAGTCTAAGCTATAAACTATGCTTAGAAAAGAAGCACTTTAGTCATGTATATTATCACTTTACAATCCCTAAATTGAACTAGAAAAAAGATGGTCTAATTAGAGGTTGTAATCTCGTTCTGATCTAGTTGTTGAATAGGTGAACACAGGGATAGAACACGTGCATTTTTTAAATTAAGAACCTATTTCCTCATTTGATCATGAATCTCCCATGTGCGTGAGAGACATGATCCCAGTATTCTCTCTTCTCCATGAGCCCTGAAGAGCATCCCAGTATTGAGCACTTTGATAGTTGTTAGAATGCCATGGAAAGTGTGATAGAAATTGATTCTGTTTTCTCAAAAATGTCCGTATTGAAAGTTAACAAAACAGCTGGATTTACTTCAGAGTTTTCTTGTGTTAGGAGATGTGAATAAGATACTGGGAAATTCAGCATGGTCTTTGGAAAAAAACCCCAACAAACACACACACCCCTTCCCAAACCAATCAACCAGTAAAAATCACCAAAAAACCCAAGACAGACGGGTAGGGGAGGCATCCTTTCCCTCTTTCATCAAATATGAAAAATACTCCTTTACTTTCCTATGAAGGATGCACGTCTGCTCAGCCTTCTCAGTTTTCCAAATGGCAGGCCACATTCCTTGCAAGCCAGGCATCATGTGCTTTCTATAATGTTGGGTGTGCTGGAGTGGTATGTTCACAGAATCTGACTTACCGATAAGAAATCATTCCTTTCTATTTTTGTTTCCTGTCTGCATCTGGACATTACCCCCAAAGACAACCTGCATGGTATCACCCTTTCCTCTCCTAATAAATAGTCTGTTTCTGGTATGGTCTGATTTCATGTGTTTCTTACATGATGACATTCATGATATGCTCCTTTTTAACTTCAGGCTGTAGCTCAGCTTCCAGCTGACTGGCATAATCAGGATTATCTGCCAATAACAATCTCCTGATTAGTTTGCACTTTCTGGTGATCAGTAGAACCTTTTCTCAGGGAGAAAATGTTACATCTGGGTGTCAACTGTTGTAAAATGTGTCAAAACCAAAATGTGTTTCATTTAGGAGCTGATGAAATTTTTGTGCTGGACTTTATTCTCTGTGTTTGTTTTCTTGTCTGTGTGTTAAAAGGTACAAGGGCCTTCCAATTCTCATCTCCTGCAGGAGTAATTTCCACTGGGAAGTGTAGATTGTATGAAGCTAGTGCAGATTCTTTGGTCTTTGCAGAAAGCTTTGTGTATGGTTATGGCATTTAATGAAAATTCATGGCTGGTGGTGAGGAAAAGGAGGGAAAAAAAAACTGTAAGGGGAAAAAATGCAAAAAGAAGTAGTGAATACCTTCTTGATCTCTTTTATTAGTTGTTAGACCTGTCTGTCTGGGCCACAGCTTTTCAGAATGAACACATATAAGCAAAATCTCCAAGTCCTGGTGGTTTTATATTCAGAAGGGTGGAGTTTCAGCAAGTTGCAAGGACTATTGCTTTAACATTTTAAATTAAAAAAAAAAAAAAAAAAAAAAAAAACAAAAAAACCCCCCAAAAAAAAACCTTAACCAGAAAGATGATGCTTTGTCACAAGTAATTTTATTTTCTCCTCTACTTTGTGTATTAACAGTGAACAGAGTATCTGCCAAGCACGAGCTGCTGTAATGGTCTACGACGATGCCAACAAGAAATGGGTACCAGCTGGAGGATCAACTGGATTCAGCAGAGTTCACATATATCATCACACAGGCAACAACACGTTCAGAGTAGTGGGCAGGAAGATTCAGGATCATCAGGTGAGGAAATCTCTGAAAATTTAGCAATATTAAATATTAAGTCTTTAGCAAAATTATGGGACCAATTTTAAAAAAAAATCACGTTTTTTAACTGAAGTAGGAGAACTTTTATTGCCTTTTCCCTGTGAACTAAGCGTTTTGCATACCCCCAAGGCGATAGTCCTTTTACCATTCCTTCCTACAGATCTCTATTTATAAAGGCTAGTGGTGTACACAGAAGTCATCTGGTTCTTTTTAAGGCAAAGTGGCAACCTGGAAGCTTCTCTTCCCCCACTCCACGCTGTGAGCTGCAGCTCGTGTAGACACAAGCAGTTCTTTTAGCTCTTCCTACCTCATGGAAACTTGGATGCATGATGTCTCATTTCCCCAGGTCATTTTGTTCAAAAAACCTTCTGATGTTTGCGCTTTAAGAGAGTGAGAAGGGAGTAACAGGGATTACATCTTTGTTTTCTTGATGAAGTTACTGGATCATGATTAAATGGCAAATTGGCACTCTGTAAATGTGCTCTGCCATATGATACTTGGGATGGGGTTAAAGCCTAATCTTTTGTTTGAGGAAAGCTTCTTATATTTGTTTCCCTCCTTCCCAGCATTTAATAGAACTCTTTTGGTCTGTTTTTGGTCATTTATTACACACCTGAAGGCTATACTGGTAATCCCCTGTGTGATTTGTTACTAAATATTTACTCCAAGTAATAAATGGTCTCTGCATTCATCTGAGAGCGAATCTGGGGTTTTTTGTCCCATTATTCAGCAGAAAAAGGTGAGAGGATATAGTTATCCAAGTGCAATGGGATCCTCTTAGTGGCTGGCTTGCAGTAAATGGTTGCCCTAATAGCTCGAATTTTCATCTTTTGTGTGAGCCACAACAATCCTGCAGAATGATACCCTGTGATCCATGGTACAAATCCAGAAAACTGCTGCTGAAAGCCCTGCAAGCCAAGGGGTGCAGCAGCCACAGGGAGAAGGTGATATAACTCGGTTAAAAAAGAAACCCAACAAATACCCTGTGAAATTCATGGGAAAATGAGTTTCTGAATTTCTGGTGCATGTTTTCACATCAAGTAGTCTGCTGCTGGAAGTCAGAACTGTGGATGTTAGTACATTGCTGTTAGGAAACATGGCTGCATCTTTTGAAGTGAGAACATTTAAACTACAAAAGTTGCTACAAAATATCTCATTAGTCCCCTTGTGTATTCCCACCACTGATTACAGACAGTGTTGGAATTAAAATTGTGAAATGGTTTTGTGCTTTCAGCCTTGTGTTTCACAGATTATGAGTCGTGAATTAACCCGTGTGGTGGAGGAATAAAATCTGCACAAAACTGAAACTTCTGCTGGAACAGCAAATTTAAACATAAGTTTGTTTTGGTTTTTTTTAATGATTGTAGGTGGTAATAAATTGTGCCATTCCAAAAGGGCTGAAGTACAATCAGGCTACACAGACCTTCCACCAGTGGCGTGATGCAAGGCAAGTGTATGGTCTGAATTTTGGCAGCAAAGAAGATGCCAATGTCTTCGCAAGTGCCATGATGCATGCCTTAGAAGTATTAAATTCACAGGAAGCTGGTAAGAGTCTCTTCACTATTTTTTTCCCCCTAAGATTGTTCAAATACAGAAACATTCAAATGTTTATGTGTAAATGTCTATAAGTCTTGTTTCTAATCATAAATAAGCCTCTAGGTGTTTTAATTATTTGGATGTTTTGTCTGACTAATTACTGCTTCTTAACAGTGCTTCTCAACTCAGCTGACATCTCTGTAATTGCACTTCCTAGCAAGTAAATCAATTTACATATTTCTATATTAGATACAAAAATTGCTGGCTTTGCCTTTTTTTTTTTTTTTTTTTTTTTTTTTTTTTTTAAGGATGCAAAACAAAAAGACCTGCCCAAGAAGCATGTACCTTGTAAGGAGGATACTTTTCAGGATTTCTAGAGACATCCAGGTTCCTATTGTGTGTTGGTATTTTTGCTTCTCATTGGTTACTGGTTTATTATAAAATTGTGAAGGTTTTTTTCCTATAAACTTTGGAATTCAGGTAATCTTCTCTGGAAGTTTTTACCATGCAGAGTCTTCTGGCTCAAGGACCTTGAATCCAGGGTTAACATTCAGATGAGCACGTACAATGTAGACACCAGGTTTATAATTTTATTTGTTTGAAAATCAGGGTGACATAGGCTTTAAAACAGTGGTGGAAAAATTCCTGTCTTGCAGTCTTCTGCTGGTATCTGTAACACATTCTAGGTAGGCTCTACAGCAAATTGATCAGTGTAACACTGTGACACACACACAGGGAGTTTCTTTTAAAAGACTAAGAGTCTTTTGTGTTCTTGTAACCAAATAGAATTCTTTTGTCCTCATTAAACTTTAAAGATTGCCTGTGTAACAAGAGATAGTGTTTGTGTGCCAGTTTTCTTTCTTTTGTGTAGAAGAGAGGCTGTAGATAACTATACTAGGGCTGTCTCAACTATAGCAAAAAAGGTGGTTTTGTCAAGTTGGTGTTTTTTTCTGGTAGTCCTTTCAAGACTTGACTTTTGAAACTAATCTGTCTAGGTTGTGGATGGTACATTCTGCAGTGCTTACATTGTTACACAACATAGGAGGCCAAAATAGAAATGGTAGCTAGAGTTAGGAGGTTTCTTTTTGCCTGCTAAAATAACCCAGCTGTGATTCCCAGTCTCCTACCTCTCAGCTGGGTGTTTTCTCTTCTACGTCCCTCAGTTCTGCTTTCCCTAAGGCTTACTCACTTGTAAACTCTTCATGCATTCTGACTGTTCATCACCTGTCTCCCAGCCAGTGTTTGGGAACACGTGAAGTGTTGGTTTGTACTCTTTTGATGAAAAGGCCTGATGGATGGTAATTATCACAGGTTTGAGGTGTTCAAGTTCTTTCCCAGTACCTGTACTTGAAGAATTTGTGTTTCAGTGTGTATAGTATGCACATACATATCTTTGTAGTTCAGTTTAACTGTTCATAACATTGAGCCTGAGCTGCTAGAGAGGCTGAAATGACATAGGCAGGCATAGCATTGCTCATTTTTTAGTTAGACAGTGTGTCCTTTTTAAATTTGGTGGCTTGTAATTTGTCTAATGACTTGTTCTCTTGCTACTTTATTCAAGGTGTTTGTGGGCTCCTGCATTGTTATATATTTGTTAATATATATGTTATGTATTATATATGCATTGTTATATATATGTTAATATATAATTATATTATATATATATATATAAGTTCATAGTAGAAACTTCATTAATAAACAGAGATGCCACTTCAGTTTATAAAGACTTGGATAAAACTAGAATTTTATGACTGTAAAATGTTATAACTGTGTGTGACTTACCACAGCCTGGTTGCTGACTACAGTGCTGTTTTCCTCTGGTTTGTTCTCAACAATTCTGACATGGACACGAATTAAGGTTTGTGGCTATGTTTGAAAGTGACTGGCTTAACCTTTTAAGTTTTTTTCTGAACTACAGCGTTGTCACTTTGTTTCTCCTTGTTGTGAATTTAATTTGGTGGCAGCAGCAGGCACAAGTCAAAATGCGTTAATTAGCTGCATCACAAGCTAATGGTGAGCACAGGAGATAATTGTTCTTCCCTGGCTCCTGTCAGCCAAGGGCTGTGGTGGTTTAAGATGAGCTGTCACCTGTGCCACAGACAGGTAGCTGCTCTAGCTTCCATCAAGATGAAATAAAACCAAAAATAAAACCAAACCTTCGCATTATCAGCGTTGTTCCAGCAGATGAGCGGTTTTGCAGTGCTGCTTCTAAAACAATTCCTAATAAGGCACGTGGAATTGCTCTCTCAGCCTCATATCACTTCCAGACAGTGTTTAAAGAGAAGTGTTCATAATGTTTCTGTGTTAGACTACTGTCAAGAAGTGTTCCTAAGTTTTATCAACTGGGAATTTTTGTCACTGTCTGATCTAGATATTACTGAATTTTTCTGACCTGTTCCAGTGTAAGAAGTATCTTTCTGAACATGCTGCTTCAATAATGGAAAATAGGTTGCTAAGTGGCTTGCAGTTTAGAAGCAAACTAATTGTGCTCCTTGCTCAAAGATCAGTGAATTTTGTTTCTGTGTAGTTGGTATAATTTCCTAAAAGTTCAGCTAGAAATGAATCCTTGGTGTTAGTTTCCCTCCTTCCCACCCCCCCAGCATCTCAGAAATAGATGAATATTTACTTAGACAGGTCACTGGCTCTGAGGCTCTAATATTAGCTCTTCAATTTAGGAGATGGATCACAACTGTCTCTCTTCTATAAACAAATTACTCTTTCTGAAAAGGTGTTGGGAGGGTATGTGTCATAAAATAAACTTGCACTGATATATGATGGATCAATACATTATATATGGTTAATTTTGTTTCTTTCGGTGTATCTGCTTGGGTTTTAAAAATTTCTAACCCATGTTGTCCTCGTTGGTATTTTGATGATACTGCTTCAAAAATCTGTGCTTGAAAATGACAACTTGTCTTAGTTTAAATAAATTGCTGTGTTTCCTAGTGTATCCAAAATGGCATATAAAACCTCCAACTCAAATAAAAATAAAGAGATCCTACAGAGATAGCTTCCCTTTTATTATAGAATTGCATCCAATTAAAGTTAGATTCTTTCAGTGTCCTTATTTTCTGCCGTGCTTTCTCATTTTGGCAATTTCTTTTATTAGCTTGCTTATTTTATGTTGTATTTATTCATAAAAGGAAAGCAGTTTTAATGTTAGCTGAGCATACTATTCAGAAATTCATAAAGCTGCAGATGAATTTTAAATTTTATGCAAGGGTTCACAGAAATCTAAATGACTTCTAAGGAATATTAAAGATTAAGTTGTGTACATCACTTGGTTTGCAAGTCAGCTGTTGGGTAGGGCTCTCTCACTCTTTTTAAAATAAAATTAAATCATGGTCTCCTTCTCTTGCATATATTTGAAAAATGTCATTGATCTTTTAGTTGGCATCCTCAGCTGTTCTGCTGGCTGCTGGCAAAATTGGAGGTTGTTTAATTTAGGATCTCCCTCTAGTGGATCTGCTGGAGCCGAGGCACTGCTGAGCTCACAGGGATGGGCTTTTTGTCCTTCTGATGAGTTCAGAATGCAGAGTGAAAATCTCTGAGGTTAAGAGTGAAGGCTTTACTGCAAGTGGCAGCTTTCTGCTCAACAAACAGCGCAGGTTTGTCCCAAAGGGCTGGGAAGCAATGGCTGCCTGATCAGTGAAACTGCTGCAAATGCTCTGCAGATGTAGGATTTTATCCTCCCCCTGAGTTATAGGACTGGTCAAATGAACGTGCTAACTTCTCAAATGGTTGAACTCTGTTTATTTAAATGAATGTCAAAGTATTTTAGCTCTGTTCTGGTTTGAATGATTGCATTAGCAAACGCTATTTTCCTGCAGGCTAGTTGGGCAGATTGTAGGCAACCAGCAAATCCAGAAGAGTAGGACAACACAGGACTGCATTTTGTTCTGGAATTTAAAAGAATTAAGTACTGCAGATACTGTCCCACACTGTTTAAGAAATGCATTAAAAGTGAACCAATTCCTGGCCCTCATTTGGAAAAAATTTGGAAGGCTTAAACTCATTACATTAAATAACTGTTTGACATGGGTCAAAAGTGACACCTTCATCAAATGACAAGTGCATGTCATCAAGTTTAAGAGGTCAAATGGAGAGGATTTTTGGCTCTAAGGCTGTGTGCAGTGTGTTCAGATCTTCAGTAATTGTCTTGTCTGGAGATGACAGCTTGCTGCAAAGGTTTTGCATTGCATTACAAAGAAAATTTTCATATCTGCATTAAGTAGGGCTCATTGTTGCAATCAAAGTGGTTCTGGAATGAGAGAAAAGCTTCAATGAAGGGAAATCAGACAGCTGAGAATTCTCTGATGTCTGAGACAATGGATTATTTCTTTGAAGGAATAAGGTCACGTAAGGGAAGCTTGTGTTGGGAGGAACAAAGGAGCATCATACTCAGCTTTGCTGCAAAAAGCACCTTCTAGCTCAGCTGGAATCGGTGTTTCTTTGTGTGGCATCTGTCTTCAACCTCAGGAAAGCCTTGCTAAGAGAATAGGAAACTAAGTGTGGGGTTTCTAGATGTGTGATTTGCACCTGGGGAGGTCCTCGAAGTTGTTTGTTGCAGAAGATGAAAGCGGCAGAAGAACTGAAGGAAGGATGTCACAACAGTAAATAAGTCTATTTTCATTCTTTCTAATAGAATTGCATAGATGTAAGATTTGTGATGCTTTTTGTGCTAATCTGTAGCAGTTATATATTGGTTCTTGAAAAGATTTTGGAGTGTTCTGGGTGTAAAGGCAAGATCATGAAGGGCTTCAGTGAATCTGTTCTAGTATTGCCTTAGATCACAATTTAATTCATAGGAAAATTGGGAGTAAAAAAAAAAGAACCAGAAGGCATTTTTTGTTCCAAAGGTCTCATTATTTAATTCTTCTGACCTTGGAGGGGAAAAATCCCCTGTGGTTCAAGTTTCTTGATTTCCTTTTGAATGAGTAACTCTAGAAGTTAGGTTGTCCAGTTATTAAATAAACAAATCTTTATTCACAGCTGTACATTAATGTGCAGTCCTTTCTCTTCCAACAGAGATAGGTAATTAAATCCTTGCTGATAGGGGAATGCACTCAAATAATGGATTGAATAATTTAATATCTTCGGGAAATACAAACTGAAACAAAAATTGGGGTTGCCTAATCGGAATATATAGAGAGACTACAGGAGACTGAAATGAGAAAAGTATATGTGGAGCTTGGGGGGTGCTTTTCTTTGTACTGTTTTGGTTCATGTCATGCTAAAACTTGTTTTGGGAGAATAAAAATTCTACAGCAGTGAAGTAATGATGCTGTACCTGTACTTTCAGCAAGCCTCTGGAACAGGCTGTCAGCACTCCCTGTCAGAACAGGAGTAACATGATGGTATTTTTATTACCTGTGTTGTCAAGAGTTGGATAATATCTCTGGTCTTGCTAACAAGATTTTTTCCCTTCCTTTTAAATGTGAGATTGATTAAATAATTTTTTAGGTCATTACTAGGTGTTTTTAATAGCTAATACTGATTAGGTAATCCTGATTTATGTGCCAAAATGCTGACCCTGCAGGAAATAAAAAACCTGTTTATTGGGCAGAGTACTTCCTCTTCATGATAATTGCAGATAAGATTATTGAAAGCATCATCAGTGTTAGGTGTTTTTTTGTTCTTCAGAATTAGTGGTGTATCATATGAAAGCATTAAATTATGGGTGAACAACGTGAAGAATTAAAATCTGGTAGCTGGTCTCAACTGCATGGCAAATACAAATAGAAGTACATTAATTTATGGATAAAGTTTTTTAAAATAAATATAGAGGAGTGTCAGCATGTTTTACAGTTGAGGGTTTATAGTGTTGTCTTTAAAAATATTATCCATAGAAGTTGTAGATAGATTAAATCTGCCTTTTGGGAGCAGGGTGTTTTCATAAAAGTCATGAAGATAGTTGTGAAATATACCTTGGTTAGGCTCAGTTCTATAGTATTATCCCCCAGTAAAGGCAGTCATCACCTATAACATTGCTATTTAAACAAATTTTAACCCAGCTAAGGGTGGAGGGGGAGCTCTAAATATCCCACAATGGATGGTATTGATAGATTTAACTTCAATATTTACTCCTTTATGTTCGTGGCATTGTATTTTCATTCACAGCTGTAGTTCCCTGCTGGTGAAGCTGTGTCCCTGGGCGTGAGAGGATGGCAGAGGGACACTGGAAGCTGCTGATGTCCCCCAGCACACTGGGGCTGAGCCAAGCCTGGCTCCCAGGTTATCAGAGCCTGGTTCCCAAGGCACTGCTGGCACTGATAGGGGCTTCTGCTGGCACTGATAGGAGGCTTACCTCTACTTCAATTCATGTGTGTTTTAATGAATGGTTTTGTTGTTCTTGCTGCCTTTTATTGCCTTGATCAAGTTAAAAGAGCTTGTGGATTGAAGTGGAAAGTGTTTGGTTTTAAATTTGGAGTGATGAGTGAATTAACTCAGCTGAAGGTAGCTGTGAGTGAGGAAGTAGGTGTTGGAAGGGAGGGGAAGCCTTGGCTGGGAGATGATTCACCCAAACAGAAGTACTAGAGAAAATTTTGTCACTAGTTAATGCCCTAGTTTTTGGTCATCATGGTCTTGCATATAAACCCATAACACACATCCAGGGCTTGAGGAGTGTCACATTCATATTTTCTGGAAAAATCCCTTACCTCAGGATTTTTCTCCTGGGAAGCTGAGAAGCCTCAGAGAAAAGGGAAAACAATTTTATCTCATTTGCTTCTCCTGTGTTTTGCTCCTTTGGAACGTGTTTGGAGATTGTTTATCCAACAGGAAATTGTTTCATTGGGTTTCTGATGAGAATTGTTTTTACTCTTTGGCCAATCAGTGCCAAGCTGTGTCAAGACTCTGGAGAGAGTCACAAGTTTCTTTATTATCTTTTTAGCCTTCTGTAAGTATCCTTTCTGCATTGTCTAGTATGGTTTAGTTTAGTATTATTTAATATAATATAGTATCTTAAAACAATAAATTAGCCTTCTGAGAACATGGTCAGATTAATCATTCCTCCCTTCGTTTGGGCACCCCACAACTACAATAGAGGAGTGACGTGGTTCTGGTTCTGCTCAGGGCTGGTTGGCAAATCAGCCCAGCCTTTGTTCTGGCATGGCCTGGAGCAGGACAGGCTCTGAATGGGGGAAGGAGCTGGAGACACATCAAAGAGGGATACCACAGTTGTTGTTCTTACTGCTTCCTGCACAGATCTCTGAAAAGCCTGCTTTCCATTCATTCAGAAAACCTTTAACCATTTAGTAAAACACACTTTTTTTTTTTTTTGTAAATTCTCATATACCCTAACAAAAATACATCTTTTTGGCTGTAGCTTTGAACTCTTGCCTGGCGTGTGGGCTTTGTTTAGTAGGAGTATTCAAACTGTCCTCAAAGAAAATATTTTCTAAAGATTATAATTAGCCAGGTCACTTATGTTTATATCATATAAACATATAAATAAATCTGCTGTCCCCTTTCAGTCTCTGAAAAGACTTCTAAAAGGCAAGTCACACTTTGATTTGGATATCAGACTATATAATTGGAACACTGCTTAGTTTTGGCACTAACATACTGAGAAGTGAAGGAGTGGAATTTCTTAGTTACTGAGTTGTTTATATAAACTTTTTCTCTGGGGAGAAAATTGAGATCTTCACCTCAAACTAAAATTCTCATGTGTGATAGCTGACCAGCTTTAGTAGATTTATTCAAAAATTAGGGCTTGTCTTTTATTGCTGTACTCTGAAGTGAAGTAATTGCAGGTGGGAGGTTTTCTGTGTGTTTTTGCCTTATTGATTTAGGGCTTGTGAGGTTCTGAGGAAGATTTCACATGATTTGGCTGCCCCTGGTCCCCCCAAACCCCTTTTCATCCATCCTTGTGTTACCAGCTCCCGAGTGAGCCTGTCCAGCCAAAGGAAAATCCCCACTGGAGCTCAGTGTGTAACTTGCAGGACATGTGCTGTGCCAATCTTGAACAGCTGATGCTTGGGGTTTTTTAGGGCTACAGGAATGTGATATATTCCATATCAGCCAGTGTCAACACTGATAACATACAATGCAGCTGGCATGAAAAGAAGCGGGGTAGGGTGTGGTGTGACACTCCAGAACACACCAGGTAACTGAACGAGTGAAGCAACAGAGGAGCAAAAGGCATTGAGGGGGGACAAACCCTGTGTTTCCTTCCCCAGCTTGCCAGTTATGCTTTCACAGGGTTGTGCAACTGAAAATGGTTTGGATTTTGAATAGAGATACAAAGTAACCAGTCAGTTAGGGATAAAAAAATTAAGGAGTTTGATAAACTATAACTCTGGTTGTGGTTTAAAAGGGCGATGTTGGGGGAAGTAACCAGTCAGTTAGGGATAAAAAAATTAAGGAGTTTGATAAAGTATTAACTCTGGTTATGGTTTAAAAGGGCGCGATGTTGGGGATGCTTGATTTGGTTCAAGCAGTCCCCAGCAGTCTGATGTTGATGTTCTGATGTTGATGCCACCGTAATTGTCTGTGTGACTGCATGAAGAAGCAGGTCTGGCTGTCATCTAGCTGGTGGAAATGCTTAATGCAGGCTTTTTTCCATGAGATTTTTAATGTGTTAGATTGCCAGGCCATCTCTCACCACACAGTTGCCTGAACTGTCATAGAGGAAGGGTGATGCAAAGGTGAGAGAATAAGCTGAAAAACAGAAAGCACTGAAACTGGAAGGGCTGCTGAACAAATTAGTATAAAATTATATCCTCTGTCTGTCAGAATGTGCTGCAGAGTGCACCATCTGTGCTTTTTTAGAAAAAGAGAGATGTTAGGTTTTCTTTAAAACTCAGAATGAATAGACCATTCAGCCTCATCTCTCACTTGGCTTATATTGGCTTCTGAAGATAAAGTGATCCTGTAGAATGATCAGAGTTCTTTTCCAGGCAGTATCTCAATATTTCTCATGGGGGTTGATGTTTCTGAGGTATCTTAAAGTGTTCAGAAACCTCTGAGAGAGGTTTTTATTAGCTAGTTCCTGTTTATTTAGTATACCACCTGTCCTGCTACCCAGGCAGTTGTATTTTAGCAATAAATGGGCAGTCTTGCCTTGCTGTAATAAACCTTCTAGGATAAAACATACTTTTCCACCTGGCATGTACCTTCAACTGTCTAATGCTCATTAGCAGGGTGGCTGCAGAGGGAAATTTCATGAGAAAACAGGAGAGATGACTTGGGATCTGAGCTTCCCTTTCTTGAAAGCCTTTGGTATACTCAGTTTGCATTTCCTTGAGGCAGAAATGTGTAAGAAGTACTGGAGCCACCAGGTTAATTGCCAGCAGGTGATTTTGTTCTGTCTCCTGTGTGCCTAGCTGTGAAAGAAGCCCATCCCTGGAGTGGGCTGGCCAAAATAAAGCTGGCTTGGCTTGCTCATGTTTGCCTTGTGCAGAATTGATGGATAATGTGGTTTTCTGAAGGACAGTGCTCTGGAACAAAGTTTGAGGCTACAAGAACAGGTTTCCTCACAGGTGGGTGTGTTGGAATAGCCAATGCAGATGAAGCTTGGTGTTTACTTTCTGGAGGTGATGGCTGAAGAAGGACTAAGGTAGAAAGGTTGGAGAGTGGTGGTCTGCATGCTATTACAGCATGATAATACCTGCTTCAAAAAGCCCTGTTAAATACTCTTGAAGATTAAATTGGCTGAACCTTGAACTTCTCAATTCTACAGCATTTTCAGCACAAAATAGTTCTGGTTGGTATATGGACACATTGTGACCATTTCTTTTTATTTCTGTTCTTCATTATTAATCAACCTACCACAGTTCAGGCTACCAATAGTGTTAAATTTCACTCCTTGGACTGCAAAGCTTTTTTGACTGTCTTTAACTTCCTTAAGTTGATTTTTTAAGCAATCCATTAATTTTCAGGTCACTGTGTTTCATTCTGAGGAATGGGATGGGAATTTCATCCCATGTCTGATACTTCAAGTGTTGCTCGCAGTTTTCAGCTCAAGCTGTGAGTCGTGACTTACTCCAAGTGTTCTGCTGGGCATGGCAAGCAGCAGTGCTGGTGTTTATAGCACCTTTCACTGCTGCTGGATTGTGTCTGCTTGTAGAAGGCCATGAAAGGCTGTGCAGCCTGGTGCAGGCAGCAAATAGCCCAGCTGCCTGGGAGCTGCAGTCATGGCTTCGTGGGCATTAAAGCTTTCCACCTGTCACACAGGGGAGAGGAGAGGAGGACGTGTGTCTTAGGGAAGTTTTAAAGCAGAAACGTTTTCCATTTGAGCCATGTGACAGATGTTTCTGCTTAATGATCATCTAACTGCAATGATGAATTAATAATTTTTTTTTTGCATTTAAAACACCATAGGTTTTATACCTGGGGGTGTCTCTTGGAGGTGCTTCAAGCAAAAATAGTGCATCCCAAGCAACATCAAAGCATTAGGTACAAGGGCCTAATGCTTGCTGAAAGAATAACTAAGGAAGACACCACCTCTGTAGTACACAGCCTGCTTTCATCCTCCACAATTAAGTCCCATTACTTTTTGTAATTGTAGGGTACACAGATAGTGTACACTTTCATGATTTTCATGATTAAAGGTCACAGTGGACACAATACTATGGCATTCTGAGGAAATTAACCTTTTTGCAAGGCTTTTAAACAAGGCACTTGTTGGCTGTGTCTCAAGCAAATTGCCTGTCCTTGATGTGTCAGTGTATCACACATGGTCTTTTTATGGGTTTGGGTGACTTTCACAAGTTCAGATATCAAAAAATTTTGCATTTTGATATTTGAGATAGGGAAGATCTCATTACAAATCCATAACTCTAACTAGTTTGGTGAAATATCAGTGGGAAATCATTGCTTTGCTCTTGGACATTTTTGAAATTGGATCTTTTAATTGCTTTTAATTCTTGTTTCTTATAAATTCCATAATCTTGAGCATAGCTGTAGTCTAAATAATTTCCTGGATTACTGCCTGACAGTGGCAATGCATCCATTAGGTCTTCTGTATTCCATTCTACACTTAGTTGTTCTTCACTTGTTTTTACACAGTTTTGTGCTGTAAATACATTTGTGATTAAAATGGTAAAGCTTTTTTGGTTTCTAGAATACAGATCTCTCTTAGACAACTACTTGAAAGTTGTGTGGTTCAGAATTTCCCATTAGTAAAGGCTGAAGATGATTTTGCATGACCTTCCCTTTTGCATATCTTGTGCTTAGCAGAATTCACAGTTTGCACATTTGTTATATGCCCCCATTCCCCTGGACACAATATATATCTATGCAAAAAAGGTCTTTGATCCAAGTTGATGACCTGAAATCTGAGTAAATTTTAATGTGAGCTGTAGAAACATGCTTTATCTTCCTTCTCTCAGTATGGTGGTGTGGTTCTGATGGTTTTTCTCCTGTTCTTTTGTTTTTTTCCTTTTTCTGTTTTCTCCCTCTTTTCCAGTGTTCTATTTAGGTGAGTGTTTTAATTTTTCGAGCCCTTCCTGCCCCTCCAAGAGTATTTGTTCATTGTTTTAAGAAAAAAAAACAGACTTGGAGTGCTTTTCAAAGCTTTTGTCAAATTCCATCATAGAGAAATTTTGTTTTGCATTTTTGTGAGACCTTTCCATCCATGTGAAATAAATTCATTCTGCAGATGTGTGAGGTAACATTGTACATGTGTGAGGTTGCAGTTTTTATTTGCTGCATTATGTTGTTGAGCTTGTTTGGCTTAAAAAGCAAAAGTGAGCAGTTTAAAATGTTGTGTGATGGCTGGCCTTTTTCTTTGATTTTGTGCTTTTTTTTTGGCATGGTAAAAAATCGAACCATTAATTTAGGATCTGTCTTTACTCTTAGGTCCTACATTGCCTCGACAGAATTCACAGCTTCCCTCTCAAGTACAAAATGGTCCATCACAAGAAGAAATGGAAATCCAGAGAAGGTATGGTATTAAAAGTCAACAGCTGTTCAGTTCAAGGAAGTGATGACTCTTAATGAGGAGAAAATAAATGTCAAGGACTTAGAACTGCTCTTCTACATGAGGGCAGCATTTGTATGTGCACAGTTTTCAGTGCCACTCTGTAAAAGCTTTGTTGCTGGATCCCTTGTTCGTGCTCTCCACCCATTCAAACAATGCAGTTGGAATTGGCATGCCAGGAGAGAGTTGAAGATCAGAGGGGAAGCCTTGGGAGATTTCACTGTTGTCATTTTCAGCTAATTAATTTTCCAGTGACTGTCATGTGTTCCGTTTTTGACACTGAAAAAAGCAACAAGCGAGGAAGGAAGTTTTAGAAGCAGAGAACTGAGGCATCATGAATGGCAGGGCTTTTGTCCTGAGTGTGGATGTGCTAGATCAGAACATTCTATTGGAAATCTTGTTTGCCTTTACACTGTATTCTTCATTTTCTGCTTTTAGTGTATAAATTGCTGGAGCCTTTAGCAGTTCAGTTTTCAACTGGAGCACTGCTGGTTATATCTGTGTTGCCCCCAGTGACTGGTGTTTGTCCCCCTGGCCAGCTGGTGCTTCCTCCAAGTTCAGCTGTTCCATGCAATTTCTATCCCTGTGGGATATTTTTTCAGACCTGTAGCATTTTGAACGTACAGAGTTTTTTCCCATTTCTTTTAGTAATCATTATGTATTGATGAAGTGCCCAATTTCTACAAACTCTGTGGTTGCCATATTCCCACTTCTGTTTCGTGGCAGTGTGGGGTGATGCTGTGGGGTGAGTGTCTGGGTTATGGGTGTATGACATGGCAAAGGCTTGTAGGACAGTGCTGTCACACTGGGCTAGGAGAAAACAGTAAGACCTTGGGCTGTCCCAAGCACACTGCCTCTGGTGCAATCCTGGATTATTTTACCATCAAAATACTCCCAGGAGATTAGCTGTTCCCTTCCTGGAGGGATGCTGGGAACGATTTAGGTCACATGCAGGACAGATACAGGGAACAGGAGCCTTGAATAAATGGGAGGTGGTCCAGACTGATGGTGTAAATGCACCTAATAGCTTTTTTGTGGTGACTGGAAGAATGCTTAAACATGTTGGGTCTAATTAGCACTGAAGCTTTTTCTATTTTGCTATTCAGCATTTAGTATGTTTATGAAAAGGTCAGCAGAACCAAATTGCAAATTTAGGAATAATTCATTTGCTAAACAAGCTAAATATGTTGAACAAAGGGTTGCCATCAAAATTGGCATCATACTTGTCTGTCTCTTTTCTTCTGTGTCTTCTTAAATCTGAGCAGAAATCACTTTATCTGAAAGTAACCTTGTTTAAAAACAAATAGCAAGAACCTCATTACAAATCTGTCTGTTTGATGTGTTTATGTGCAAGTTTGCTGTCATGATAAAAGTCTTTTATGTCACTTCTTTTGACAGACTTTTAAAAAGCCTTTTTTCTTTCAATATTTTTTTTCTGTCCTACATTAGTGGTTTTTAGTATTTTTATTAGCTGTCTGTTCCTTTAGAAAGCTGCATTATCTGAAATTTATAATGCTGAAATACTTTTGAGAGAAGCATTGTAGAGTGCTATCTCCTCAGAATAAATGCTGCCCTATATTAAGAGCTCTGAAAGTCTCTTGAAATTTTTGGTATGTGAAGGACATCCTATCAGATGGCATTCTTATGGCTTGACTTTTTTGATCAGTGTGCTCAACTTGTTTCCATTTAATGCAGTGTCCTCTTTGAAGTCTGGTTCTGGGTTTTTGTTTTTCCCTGAAACAAGGATGGAACACTGGAATGAGTGCTTTACTCATGCTGCTAGACAGATTGTCCGTGGAAGGACTATTGCTGTTGTGTCATTAAGCTTAAGAAGAACGTGTAATTTCGTTAAAACATTTCACAAATGCCTCTTCAGTCTCATTACTCCTGTAACTACATGGTAATAATAAAGTTCAATTAACTCTAAGCTAGAGCTTCTCTTCTGTAGTAACTGTCTTGCAGCTTTCAGGCTCTAAGAACAAGAGTTACTACCATAATGTAGAGAGTAGTAAATAGTTGGGAAGAAAAGGTTGAAGTATATATTCCTTTTAACATATCTCCAAGTGACATTTCCAATCTCAGTAAAGGGTAAAAGCAGTGTGGGCAGACTTGAATCCTGTGGGGAGCAGTAAGACTACAGGGAATGCAAGAAATGGGAATAAATGTTACTGCGTGGGAAGGAACATGGGGTTTGTGATGGATCAGGAGAAAGGCTTTGCCAAGTCTGTGGCTTGTGGAATGTGTGTCTGTTGGGTGGGGGTTTTCTTTAAAGTGTGGCTTGATCATAGTTGTCTTTGAGTTCTGCTCTCCTATCCCTCCTCTTAGGTGTGCCTGGATTTAGTAGTGTGTAACTGACTCCTGTGTTGAGGGCAGGAAAATGGTTTTTAAATTATTCTAAGCTGGAGAAAAATATCTGCTTGCATGAAAATTAAAGGGACCCTGTGGAGGTCTAGTCTAACCCTCTGCTCAGAGAAGGACTCATTTCAAAGTTAAATTATGTGGCTTGGAGCTTCAGGGTTTTCCTAGGCAGAAATAGAAACATTTCTTCAGAAGTGTTTTGCCAAAGGACTGACCAGTGAAGAGTGGCATAATAAAGAGAGATCTTCAACGGGTCTGATGTTTTCCTTTGCTTTCATAACCAGTGTACAGGAATCTTGGGAAAATTGGGAATTCAAGAGTGAAATTAGTTCATTGCCAGCAGAAGTACATTATTTTGATTCAGAGATTTTTCTCTATTTTAGAAAGGATTTAGATGCCCTTACATTTTGGGTAAAACCACTTTGTTTATTTTGCTGCAGAGCTTCGTACTTGAATATTTGTATTGCTCACTGGGCAGTGATACAGTTTCTAAGGCTGCTAGGACCAGATGTGCCATCTGAAACACTGATGTTTTTATAAGGCCAAGGTTACACATGAGGTGTAATGAAGTAATTTTTTTCTGGTGAATCGATAACTTTGTTACTGTCTTTTAAGAAACCTTAACATGTGGTGGATGCTTTCCCTCTCAGGGAGTAGTTGAAGCTAGCTGTAATTTTCCTTAACTTGCACTCACTTCAGTACAGTAATAGCAAGCTCTAAAACACTCCAGCTTCCATTTTTGATCCTCAAAACTGAAGGGGTATTTTGTTCTGTGGGCTGTTTTTTATTTTGTCAGAGTGGTGGCCAGGCAGTGTTTATAAATTCCACTGATTGATAATGAGCCAGCTTCAGTTGACATACATATTTGTTAATAACTGCAGGGTTACCTAATGCCAAAGACCATTTTAAAATACAAGATTAGTTCATGGCATGCCTGTGTGTGCTACTCGTGCATGTAAATTTACCTTCTCTCCCAGCCGTGGTAAATACATTGTCAGGAATATGAGTCACTGAGTTGGTATCTAATATGACACTTGGGAATTTAATGAGTTAATGTTTATAAATAACTTCAAAATGGTCACTGCTTCATAAATAAAGAGCTCCAGGAAGAGAGGAACTGTACAGATAGTAAGGAATGATGAGGGTGTACAAGCCCCCTGCTGTCCTTCAGGGACGTCATGGACCAAAACTGGACCGAATTCTTTCGTAAGTACTCAAAAATGTTACAGGTTTGCAAAATGCAACAGCAGAATATTAGGAGGGATTGTAATTATTAAATACTTTATTTGCTTTGGTTTAGTTTGGTTTGTGGTGATACTGTTAAAGAAAACACAGTGTATGCCTGTGCTAGAATCTAGTATTGATATGGTGTGGGTTCGTAACATCCTATGGAAGGATTCTTAGTTTTAGTGCAAGTTCAGAGACTGTCAAATGTAGCAGTTTCTTAGTAGATAAGAGACTTGAAGGCAAGATTTTTATTTTACAGATTAAAACAATTTTTTCTGAATTTTGCTACTCTTATTCTTTAACTACAGTAAAATGTTTTCCCCCTTGTAAATTAGTAATTATTCCATACTCCTGAGCTATTTTGAAAACGTATGTAGAAATGCTAAGAGAAAAAACCCTGCAATTCAGTGTCAAGGTAGCTATTGTAGTTGAAAGGAATAAAAGTTTGCCCATGGCTGTGTGTCCCTGGTAGCCTTGTTTCTACTGGTTTCCCACAGCCTGTAATTTTTCCCTAGTTAGTGGCCAGATGTACAGCTTCCAGCTTTCCTTTGCTTCTGAAATCATGCCATTTATCCAACAGCTTCTTTCAAGGAAATAGGATTTCTCTAAAAGGCATATGGATTGATTAGATTATAACTGAGCACACAGTTCTAATCTGAGATACACATGAATATGATGGAGTTGTTGGCTTTTTGGTTTAGGGTTTGAGCGGTCAGTAGAATTCATTCATATGATTGTATTGTTTGTAGTTGGACAAAGACATGGTTTAGATGGAATCTAAAGGGGCTTTTTTTTTTTCAAATTTTTTTTAGCTTGTCTCATTTTCTTTCCATTTGTAGTAAAGTTTGAAGTTAGTAAAGTTTTCAGAGACTTACCTGGCTTTGTGGGTAGGTGTAATGGGTGCTCTGTGGTTACAGCATAATTGTTGATGCTGGTAACATCAATCTATTGAGAAGGCTGAGAAGATCACTATTCCATTAAGCAGTATTCTGATGACATCAATAGAATTGCTTTGAAATCTTTCAGTTCTGTGAGCTTTTTTCTGTTTAGTGCAGAACATGAAATTGGAGTCAAAAGTTGTTCTACATTTTCCCAGATTGTTGGTTATTGTGGTTCCCTTTTAAGAAATTGTGTTCCAGTTGTACTCACTGGAATACACTAGTGAGAGTGAGTTGCCAGTGAAAGTAGGTTTTTCTGCTGAGATTCTTCTTTTTTCTAAAATTCCATGAGTACAGGTGTCTTTTTGTGATCTAGCTTCTGCCAGGAAAGCTCATGTTCTGTTAGTTTGAGATAATACATTGAAAAGATGGAGATGAGGAAAATTAGGCTTAATGAGGTTTGATCCAAGAGCATTAATAGATCCCTTAGTCTGTTAGAATTCCTCTACCTAATACATATCAAATTTCTGGTTGTCTCTTCATGTCTTTATCATAGTGGCTGGCTACTAATTTTTGCTTGACTGATAAAACCTAGTCCTTGCTACTTCCAGCTAATGCATTTTTAGCTTACAACATAAAAGCTTCTTCTTAAACCTTAAATCCCTTTTGATCAAGGAGATGAAAGCCTGTTAATTTGACTTTGGTAACAGATAAAACATTGAACAGTAAACTGGACCCAGACAGTTATTTTCTTCACAAAAGCAGAAAGGCTGTTCCTGGGCTTTGGTGAAGCATTTGACAGATACCAAGAGGGAATTTTCAGTTAATGTGGAAGAGATGAGGATTGCTGTGGAAGTGTGAGAGCACAAGAACAGGCATCAGTGCACCGATGGGACCTGTAGCAATCAAATTTATTTTGGTGTTTTGCTGAACAAAGCAAGTCCTTGGCGCTGATGTGAGCTGAGATATGTGAGAATGAAGGAGAACAGGGGGAGTTGGATGATATTGCAGATTTTGATGGTCAGAATAGAATGAGAGTTCATAGTAGGTGTCCTGTTTGTAGAGGGGAAAACCACCAACCTGTAGACCACATTAGTGTACAGGGAAAATTGACATGGACATTGGAAGTGTTACATGCAATGGTGACTGATCAAGAGAAAGCTGCCTGAGTATTGGAAATAGCTGTAAAGACCTAGATTTGTGCAGTGTTTCAAAATAATGATAAATGCAATTAATTACATGCCTTCATCATTTCACCTTGTGTAAAGTGTTTGATACAAACCATAATTTGAACCAGTCTCACCTCTCAGTGCTGATGAAAGAACCAAAGGTCCAGAGCACAGTTCAGAGTGGCAGAAATTGTCAGTTCCAGAGAATACACATAAACTCACTTCACAAGCCTCTGGCCTTCAACAGCCAGACTTGGCAGATCTTCTGAGTCCCTGTGTCCTGCTCATTGTACCCAGCTGACTGAGTCTTGTCTGGGTTTCTCTGACACCATGTGCATTATGCTCAGGTAGAAACTGTCCTGACTGTCAAGCACTTGACAGAAAATGAAGCTGACTTGGTAAGAGTTTTAGAGCAGGAGTTTAGTTTACATAATGAAAAGTGAGGTTTTTGCTGCTGAGATTGCTTAGGAAGATGCAAAGAGGTTAAATATTGATTTCTTCTGCTGAGTTTGTTTTTGGTGCATCCTGTACTTCTTACTTATGAAAATTCTCAGTCTCTGTGGAGGCTGCCTGTGTTTGATGTCAATACAGATTGCAAATTTCCAAGACGTGGATGTATTTTCTCTTTGTACATGAATTATGAAATTTGGGGGGTGGCGTGTGTTCATTCCATGGTACATAATGTGTAGGCATTGAGATATTGTAAATATTCACTAGGTTTGCATGACCATGCAGGAGAGTGATCTCTGTGATAAATGCTGAATTTTGGAGTGGTGAATAAATATTTAATATTAAAGAAGGAAGAGCAAGTTTAATGGTGGTGCTCCGTTTTGATTGCTCAGATAAGTTCCTGCAGATTTGAAGGGCCATAACAGACACACTTTCCTGAACTTGTACAGAAGATGATCGGAGGATTAAACTGTTAAAAATCAAGCTAAGTTCAAAATAACACGTCAAAGTAATAGTTTGTAATAGTAATAGTTCCAACAGGGCTAAAGTAGATTGGCTGTGCCTGCATCTACTTCTGTGGATGTCCAGAATGAGAATTCCTGGTGATCACAAGGTAGAGGAGAGCGTGCTTCAGATGGAGCTGAGGTCAGCCTGCATCTGGTGCTGCTGCCTGCGGCTCAGGCAGACATTGTGCAGCCTGTGTGCAGCCAGCTGCTCTGTTTGCTGCAGTGACTCAGTGCTGGGAGGAGGAGAGCCATCATGTGAGATGTATTCTAGTAAGTAGTGACTGTTGGATTAGATAATGCTATCTGTGCCCACATGCTGGGGCTAACAGCGTTTGAGAATAAAACTCCAAACATCGCTGTCTTGTTTGTTGCTCCGCAGTTGGAGGTAGGGTTAGAGGAGCTCAGGGCAGCCCCAAAAGCCTGGGGACACTGAGGCTCCAGGTTGAACAACTCAGTTGGTTTGGATTGATGAGCCCAGCTTTAATCATAGCTGATATGATAACATTTACTTTTAGAATTTAGCATAGTAGTTATTCCTAGATTTCTTGCCATTAAAACTTAAAAACCTAGTGAAGCACAGAAAGATGCATACACTGTTGAGTACTTTCTTAGAACCACATTTGGTTTCTTACACTGATTGCCTTAATGAAATTTTCAGAACAATAAGTGCAGAATATTGCTGCAATATTTGAAGCCAGCAATAGTCTGGCAGCCTTCATGCTGCCTTCTGGGTGTCATCCTTATGTCTCTCTTCTGACAGACTTCGTCATTTTAGAAAAAGTACCAGCACGAGCAAGAAACTATTTTTCAAAAAAGAGCAAAAAAAGCCACCATGAAAAACACAGAAAATCTCCCCATAATTGTATGTTTTTACATCCACATTGTTTTTTAATAACTCAAGTGATGGTTTTTGGTGTCTTCTTTCAATACACATATTGAATTTTGTTTTTCTCCCTCATTTGCCTTGTTTTTGTATCTTTAAGCAGACAAAACAGGGATAATGTTCATATTGATCTTTGAGTGATTTGATGCCCTGCTTTGACACACAGTTTTTCTGCCAAGAATGAAATATGAAATTGGTGTGTTCATAAATGACAACTAACAGCTGTCAAATATTATGAATTATCTGCCTGCAGCTGACCTCTTCATTCAATGCAGCAATTACTTCAGTCAGGTCTGTTCCTCAAGATATTTTGTTTTCTGCAGGCTTTGTCTTGGATCTTTGTTTTCTACAGTGAGTTTTAAAATTAAATACTTCAAACAAGTTTCTGTTCATCTTCGAATGTCTGTCAGCTCAGTGCCTCCTGAATTTGGATGTGGTACAAAGATGCCTTTGTACTGTTCATGGAAATACCTCTGTTTTTAATGTATCTGGCTTTGTGACAAGAAGCCTTCCAGGTTCGTGGCTGAGCTCTGTTATTCAGGTTGATATATGGGCTCCTCAGTGCAGTTTCCTATCATCTTTTTAGGAAAAAATGTAATGGCTTGATCTCATAGCCAAGAGCAAAGCAAGCTAGTGTTAGAATCCTGAAGGTTGATGTGAATGTACAGCACAACTTCCACTTGAGGAAGCAAGGTGACCTGCCAGAGCAGGCAGCTCTTTGCTTCTGCAAACTGTTTCAGCTCTGGATTTGTTACTCATGGGGTTTTTTTCTCTTGGTGCCCTTGTGACAGAACTCTGGGTTTTGACACGGTTGGAGTTTCTTCATGTTTCAAGGCATCCTTGCTCTGGTGGAAGGAGTGTTTCCACAAATCCAGTAACTCTGCTGCAGGTGACAGAGATATGGAGGCTTAGATGTGGAAAGTGTCTCAGGAAAGGACAGTTTCCCTCTGGCTATTAAGTCTGCTCTGAAACAGAATATTACAGTTTTACCAGTAAACACTGATGTTTCTTAATCTAGTTGAGATCTTTGTCTTCTCTTCAACCTGTATGGTAATGGCCATATTTTAAGAGAATTAACTGAGGGCTCCATTCTTTTGATTGACTATGTTGAGGTCTTCAGCAAAAGGCCCAGAGGATCTCACAGTCATTCACCTTCAGGAGCAGAAGTTAAAAAACCCATCTGTTCCCTTCCCCCTCCCCAATACAGATCAAAAATAATGGATAGTATTAATTTGAGATGCCTTCCTAGTCACCCATCACACACACTGGGTTTTGAATGAGGTGATGCTACTTGCTAAGTGGAAAGTGATCTCAGTGTGCATGTGGTGCTGGCTCATTTCATATAATAACAGGAGCTGAGACAGCAGGGCTGCTTAATTGTTATTCCTTTTTATGATCAAGAGCAAGCCAGGACGGCTTTGTGTGTACCTGGCTAAGTAAATTAGCTGCAATTCTGTTTTGCAGTTGTGGTGTAGGAGAAATTCTAAACACCGTAACCATCGCAGAATGTGGGGGGATTTTTTTCAGCAGGGATGCAACAGTGTGTGCTTAATTCTGCTCATTGCATTTTTTCCCCCTGTGTGTTATTTCAAGAATGTAGTCATGCTCCTGCTGCTTGGCTGCCCAAAGAACTGCAGGATTAATGCTCATATTAAGTCACGAGTTAGTATTGTAAATATGATTCTTTCTTTATCCTCAGATGGTATCTCCTTAACTGGACAAAAATATAAGGACAAGAGGGGAAATAATTTTGAAAGCTGGTGCAGTATTAAAGTAAGCTAATTTAAAAACAGCACCACCAAAAAAAAATAGCCAAGAGCCTCTCCCAAAACACCCCAAAGTGAAGTTTCCCAAAATGCTTTTGACATGAAGCTAATTAAAATCCACAAAGAAAGTGTCATGAACAGTCACTGTGATAAAGCTACCAGCTATTCTGAGATTCTGAAGTTACTCTGAATCTAAACATGAGTAACAGTACCTTGTGTGAGACTGACATGTACAGTTCTACAGCAGGCTCAGCTGTTTCATGTAAATTAGCTCCTAGATTGAATAAATCACACTTCTAAAATAGAATAATCACTTTGTCTTTGCATAACAAGCATTTCACTACAAGACAGCTCTCTGGGGCATTTTTGAGTATCTCTTTAGCTTTTTCAAAAGTTGTCCTGGTGGCCAGATGTGCTTTCTGAGACTGAAGGATTTTCAGGTATTGCTTTCACAAGGTTCTTGAGTTACCAGTCTTGACATTCAGATGTACTTTAATTTGATGTGTGATGACTCTCCTTAATTTGCTAATGCTCTTGTCTAATATAATTTTGATCTCTGAAAAAATATTTTAAAAAATATATATACTATCTAATGCTAGCTAAACCAAACCAGAGGGATTTAATGCCTTTTTTTCTTTGTTTGGAATAATCCAATGTGATTTTAATCTTTTTCAGCTACAACTGTAACACTTGCTAAGATCTAGTGTGTAGCTTATGGAATTCTTCCTTGCTTATCAAGATTTTTTAAAGCAACTTGATTGCATTACTGGCATACTGGTCTTCTGACCTGTGCACCTTTTGGTGTGCTATTCAAAAGGTTTAATAAATTGTTAAAATGACAGCAGAAGTGTAGTGAGTTTTGAGGTGTGGGGTTTTTTTTGTTGGGTTGGGGTTTATTTTTTTTTGTTTGCATGTTGGTTTGGCTTCTTTTTTTTTCTTCTTTGTTGACAAAGGGATGCTTCAGTGACATGTGATGAGAAAGTATTCTCAACAATGGTGTATTTAATCTCATATGTATAAGATATGCTTGCAAGGCATTTTGCTGCCCTCTCTTGGTAGAGCTTTTGTACTGTAAGCAAAGTGCTTGACTTTGTTCCTGGTAAAAAATTCTGGGTTTATTCCTTTTATTTTCTGGAGAAATGGGAAATGTGGATTCTTATACCAAAAAAAAAAAAAAAGTTAAATACTGCCTTACTCAATATTACTAAATAATGAGTACTTTGTTATTCAGGTCCTGTGTGGATAAAAGTGGTTATTTCACTGTCTTTATTTAGCCAATATAATTTGATAGTGTTCATTGCCAGTTGAAATAATTTTTGCTTCAGACTAAATTTAAACCCTTAGATGCATTTTCTTATGGCACAAACCCTTCTGGGCCAGGCCAAACACCTGGGATGCTTCCCTGTGCTGCTCTCCCATCCTCTGGGCATCCCTTGCTTCAACAGCTTCTGCATGATGGAGTTTCTGTTTTCTAAATGATTTCCCATGGTTGTTGGTTTGTTTTTTTTTTTCCCCCTGTGGGCTTTTTCCTGCTCTTTCTTCGAATCACTCTGGCAAGGAGTTCCATAGCTCATCTGCCTGATGTGCAGGGCTGCTCTTTTCTTTTTGAGCTGTGCTCTCGTGATTTGCATCCACTCTTCCCTCCCAGCTGTTGTGAAGGGGTGTCCCCATCACGTGTCCCCAGTGGGTATGAAATCCCACTCAGGATTTCATACAGCTCCAGTTGTCTTTCCCAGAATGCAGAATTACAGCTTTCTAAATTATTTTTAAATGGAAGGTGTTGGGTACATTTGGTAACAGTTTTCTGCTGCTCTTCGCATCTTTTCAGTTCTGCTGTTCTCCCTGTTTTGAGGTGGGAGCAGGGATGCAGGGATTGTGAGGCAGGGTGGTGCTATTTCTGTACTGCTCCATAATCCTTTCTTCTTGTCTAGCATCTGGTTGAGGTTTTTGGACAGGACACATCAATGAATGGATGTTATTGTAGAGCTGCCTGTTGTAACCCTTAAATCTCACTCCTGGGTCCATAGGCAGCCCAAAGTCCAGCACTGTGTAAATTCATTTAGCAGATATTTCCATCTCTCTGCACTGCTTCACTTCAGTTGAGTTTGATTTGCCAATTTTATTCCCAGGTTAGTTGGAATTATAAGATCCATCAGTAATTCTTCATAATCAGCCATCATCCTTGCTGCCCTAAATAACTAAATATTAAGGAGCTTTGTGACGAGCACCAGGTTGCTTATGGAAATACGAAATTATGGCAGAGCTCTTGGTATGGCTTATTGCAAAACAGCCTTGGCAATGCTGCCCTCGTGTGAGGAGTGACCTATATTGAGCTTCTATTTCTGGGAAGAAATGGAGAACTTAAGCAAAAGAAATTTTCTGGCAGTTGCTTGATGTGTTGTTAAACCCAGGGAATTGATACCTTCCAGTATTATAAGCTAAATATAACGTGAAATGTTTATGATCCCAAATGCCATATCTACATTTTAGGTTTAGGATGAACGGAGTGTACATTTGTAGGTAGAATATGCTCATTTCTGGCAAATGAATGCAAAAGAATGACGAAAATAAACAAAGCTGCTTTGGAGTCTGTCAGTGTTGTCTTCTGCTCTGAACAGTCTTTTAGATACAAACATGTGCATCCACCTCTCCTTTATGAAAAAAGAAAAAGAATTTTAATGCGACCAAGCTGAAGTTAGCCTTGATGAAAACTCTGTTTCCCTCTAGTAATAGGTTTTATCTGAGGGGAAAAAAGAGCACATAGTCAAATTTGTTTTGCACAGAACAAGCAAAACTGTAACATCAAAAATATTTTTAATATCTCTTGGAGGTATTAAAGTAATATTTCTGTGGTTTATTATAGTCATTATATTATATTGTATTATATTAACATTTATAGAACTCCTCTACTGGTCCCAACTATGTATGGGTCAATCACCAGACTTTTTAGTGGACTTGAGATGCTGAAAGTCAGTCATTTAACAAGCTGAGTTGCAGCTCTGGTTTCATAGTGACTGCTCTTACACCTTTGGTTTATGGCTGAGTGAAGGAAGAAATGGTAAAGGAGCAGAACAGGTTTTTTGTTTCTCTTGGGTAATGAGTTAAGTAGTGAAAAAAGTCATTTTGTTGTGCATAACAGGAACTTATTTTGTTACAGAAATAATGAAATTTCAAAATTTATAATTTTTTTTGTCTGTAAAGGAAAAACAATGGTCTGAAAATTGGATGGATTTCAATAACAACAGTTCATGGACATGGAGTTTGCAGTGATGTTGGTATTTTCTGGGCATGGAAAGGAGTGAAAGAGCTGAAGTTCCTTTCCTTTTCAGAATTCTGTCCTTGTGACTCTACATATACAGCATAATATTGCCAATCATTGTCCAAATTAAATTGCCCAGTGGCGTAGTATAGAAAACACACATCTGGTAGCTTGAGGTGTCAAAATTCAGGTCTTCTCTCTGCTTTGTAGTTAGGAGCTGGCTGTGCTTTGTGTTTGTTGAGATGCTGTCATCAGTTTGCATCTGAAACATGGCAGAAAAAATGGCTCTGTGCTTTGTAGACAAGATTTTCTTTCTAACTGTAATGTTTTTGGTTTTGTTTTGGTTTCATTTTTTTTAACAAGAATTAAATAGAGAGCAACAACTAGGAACATTTTCAGTGTTGTGTTTTTTTTTTTTTTTTTTTAACAAGAATTAAATAGAGAACAACAACTAGGAACATTTTCAGTGTTGTGTACTGACAGGAACGTACTGGCCACAGCTGGGAGGAGGATCAGCCTAATTTTTGTTTCATCACTGAGTTATCCCCAAGAGATGAAAAAGCTTTGAAAATCAAGAAGCTGTATTTTAACCAAATAGGAAGATAAATCTTTTTAAAAGCTCTAAAAAAACCTAAAGAAAATATAGAAAAAGTTGAGAAGAAAGGATCAGACAGGTGGTATATAGCTTTTCCCAGTGCCTTTTTTTTTTTTCAGGAAAGTCCTTTCAGCCAACCCAGTGGCTCTGGCAGAGAATTTTGCAAGGTTTCTTCTTACCCTTAGGGTATTTCCACTGCCTGGCTTTTACTTGTTTTCCTCCTCTTCACATCTTCCCCCTCTCTGCTTTGCTTTGCAAAGCCTCCCATGAGCTGGAAACCCTGCCAGCTCCCTGCAGTGTTTCCTTGGCTGCTGCACCCTGGATTTTTTTGACCATGTCCATTTTTCCTGTGCCTTCAGGGTGTTCTCGTGTTGTTGCCAGCTCAGCTGTGTGTGTGTGTCTGTTAAGATGCAAGTGGGGATGGACATGTGTGCATTTTGATGCTTCTATAAAATATGGATAAATTCTACCCGACTAGTTAATCCAAAAACCATAATTTATTTGAGGTGTTTATTTTTTTTAATGAGTGTTTGCGTTACTGCTATTTCACTGTACTTCTATTCACTGCTTTGAGTATAAAATACCGTGCAAAGAACAAATGTAACTCCATATCCCAAACTGGGAAGATTGTATCAGTTAGTAAATTAGCAGCATCAGCTTTCTATTCTTACCTCTTGAAGTCTGTCTCTCAGAATGTTCAATTAGTTAAGAGGAAATCAGATATGTGATTCTTTTTACTGTAAACATAATAAAACTATTATCCAGCTCAGAAAAGTGGCATGTTAGGATTAAGACTTCCAGGTAGGTACAAATGCTGTGCTTTTGTTCTCGCTGCTGCCAGGATCGTTGATTAGTTCATCTCCTTGTCCTTTGAGCAGTTGCCTGATGTTTTTGGTTTTCCCTTTGCAACTTAGTCTTTTCCTTTTCTCACCATTGCAGACAGTTGCAAGAGCAGCAGAGGCAGAAGGAGCTGGAACGGGAGAGGCTGGATCGTGAACGGATGGAACGGGAGAGGCTGGAGAGAGAGAGGCTGGAAAGGGAAAGACTGGAAAGAGAGCGCCTGGAGCAGGAGCAGCTGGAGAGAGAACGGCAGGAAAGGGAACGGCAAGAGCGCCTGGAAAGGGAGAGACAAGAGAAGGAGAGGCAGGACCGCGAGAGACTGGAACGGCTCGAACGGGAGAGGCAAGAAAGAGAACGGCAAGAACAGTTGGAAAGGGAACAGTTGGAATGGGAAAGAGAGAGAAGAATTTCAAATGCTGGTAAGAATTTCAAAACCCGAGCGTGTTCTACCACCAGACTGCTCTTTGTGTTTGGGTGATGGAGTGTGAGAGAACCAACAAATGGCAAGTGTGTACAGCTGTGTAGCAACAGGCAGTATTTCAGGCTTTGTTTCGCTGGAATTCCCTTTTTTATGGCAAGAAGTCCAAGATATTTGACTTTCCTGTCATAATTTTCCATTAATTCTGAAACAAATTTTTTTTGTATTCTTTGCTCGCTCCGTTGCCATTCTCTCTGATTGTGTGGAAGAACTTGAATCATTTTGGGCACCTCCAACGTTGGTTGAAGTGTGATGAGTTAAACTTTCTAAATATCATTGTTTGCTCTGTTCAACAAATGTATTGTCCTTACATAAGTTGGGGGAAAAAACCCCAAAAAGGTATCAGGTTGAGTGTGTTAGCATAGAAGGTATGTTGCTATATAAGGCAAAGTAATAGTGTGAGAAGTGCTTTTCAGTCTGAAGTCTTGGTTAATCTATTATTGTAGTAACATTTCAGTGAAATGTGTTGTATGTATTTGTAGATAAGATAATGCACTGCCTGTGGAAATGTATCCAGTGATAATTGAAAGCTTTCTCATTTTGGTAATATAATGGAACATTAGTCAAGTGCTTGGTTGTTCTTCAGTCTCAAACTCAATTTACATAAGTCAGCTCATGGTGAAAGTCAAGGAATACTGTGTAAGTCATTTTAGAGCAGAGGAATTTATCGGTAGTTTTATTCCCAGTACTTTCAATATTTGCTATTCAGCTTTTTCTGGGGAATAGAGAGATGACACTTGCTGCCTATGGTAGGAGTTTTATTAGTGGAGTTGAAACAAATGTTAAGATCAATACCTTTGCTTGCAGTTTGCAACCAAACAAGAAAATAAAAGCTGGTAAAAGACTGATTGCTCAACTCTATATCTAACCCATCTCACAGATGGGATTTGAGAAACTTTCTCTAGAACGTACTTGTAAATTCAAATGTTGGCACAAAAAGAGTTGGTAAAATTTAAGAGCAGCTGTTGATAATATGTAAAACTTTCCTAACAGTATTTGCACTTGTGCCTAATCCTCTGGTACTAACTGTAGTCTACGTTTTTACATTTTGTTTGAATGCTGGTTTTGTTGCTTCATTAGCTCCCTTTTTCTCTTTCTCCTTTTTTTATCCTGCCTTTGCTGCTGCTTTCCATCTTCTGTCCAGCTCCATCTTTCGACAACTCCCCGTATAGCACTCCACTTCCTGAATACTCCAGTTGCCAGCCTCCTTCAGCACCTCCTCCATCATATGCAAAAGCAGTCTCAGCGCCAATGGCCGAGGCCACACCGGAGTACGCTGTAGTGACTTCTGCACCACCGACTTCCACTCCCCCTACACCGCCTCTAAGGCACTCTGCATCACGTTTTGCTACATCCCTAGGCTCAGCTTTCCACCCCGTTCTCCCCCATTACGCTACGGTTCCTCGTCCGCTCAACAAAAGCTCTCGGCCCCCTTCTCCCGTCGGTGCCGCGGCCACTCTGCCTCCCAGCACCAAGCCCGCGGCCTGGGCCGCTCCCAGTTTCGCCCCCCTGCCCCCGTCTCCTCCGGTCATGATAAGCAGCCCACCAGGCAAAGCCACTGGCCCGAGACCCGTCCTCCCGGTGTCGGCTTCCAACGCGGCGACCCAGCCGTCCACGTCTCCCACGGCTCCTAACGGGCTTCCTGAAAACCTGGCTTATCCGGTTCCTTCACCTTCTACCTCAGGTCCAACGCCGCCTCCGCCACCTCCTCCCCCCCCACTGCCTTCCTTTCCGCCTCTGTCACTCTCTGGGCCTCAAGCTTCTCCTTCTCCCAACTCCCCGAATGCCTCGACTCCCTCATCCAAGCCTAGTGTTCTCCCTTCTCCCTCTGCAGCTACCCCTGCCTCTGTTGAGAACTCTCTAAACTCTGTGCTGGGAGACTCCTCTGCTTCTGAGCCAGTCTTGCAGGCAGCCTCTCAGCCGGTTGAAGCTCCGAGCCAGCAGGGTAAGGCTTTCTGTTATTGCTACTAATGCGCTAGGCACGGGGGTCAGAGCCCTGACTGCCCCGGGCATGGGCACAGTGCTTCCCAGGCTGCGCTGATCCCAGTGCCAAACACAGCTGGGGTAAGGGAAATGGAAGAGCTCCGTGCCTAGGAGCCCATGCTCTGTGGCCTGTCATGAGTAAAACTCCGATTTCTTAAGAACTCGCCTTTTGAGAACAGAGTTGGTCAAATTCTTGCTTGGTAAACCCTGCACTGTTGGTTTGTTTGGGAAGTGGTGTTACCGCTTCATTAGTTCATAGATCATTAGTTTCCTAATGGCAGCCAACATAGAGGAGCACATGTGTGGCTTTGGACATGTGAATAACCTTCAGTAAGGAATAATTCAAATTTAGAAAGTAATGTGTGACACCTACAGCATTTCTTTCTGGGCAGTGGTTGTATTTTGATATATTGCTGTGTGCACGATATGTGTGTATTTAGATACAGAGAGACAGGTCTTTCTGCAGTACTTTACCGGTGTAGCTAAGAAGACTTGGGACAAAAAGTTTGATTAAGCAGGTGACAGCCTTAACGAACACTCCACCAATAAGACAGAAACACGTTTTACATGGTAATACATGTCTTTGTTAACCTGGATCCTGCTTTTATATTGATTTAACAGATTTAGGTGGATTTAATAGATGTAGGTCTTTGTACAGAACTCTGCAGTAGCTCCAAAGGTGTGGGCTGAAGCTCCTGGGGGATAAGCAGCCTGGTACAAGCCATGCAGAGTGGACCCTGTTTATATCCTCCTGTCTGAAATGGAGGTCTGAGCTGCTTTGGGATGGAGTGGAAATAGGGTGAATGGCCTCACTTCTAGTATGGAATAAAAGTGTGCACTCGGACAGTGAGTGATGCCAAGAGGGTTTAACAGGCTTTTGAATTTCTGCAGTGGTTAGCAGAGTAGGAAACTAGGAAGACTCGTATGTGAAATTCCTGCCTTTAGAGATTAAGGTAGTTGTGCAGTATTTTTTCTGCCTTATGGTGGTTTTGGTGAGGCAGAGGTAGGATCTGTGGAGGTGTGGAGCTGTTGTCTATGTCAAGATTTCTTAAAACTCTTCCAATAATAATAATAATAATAATGCAATGATCATGAGAATATTCTTTTTTCAAAGTACACTTTGTATTTGGATAACAGTGTGAATTTAAATAAGTAAAAGAGTGATAGGTAAAAAATAGAAGGGCTTCTTCCCATTAGCTTGAAACACGTCAGTCTTCTAACTCACTAATTACTGTTTGTATTAAATTATGAAAGTTGATTGCTGGAATTATTTTAAAGGAAAGATTTACATACAGCTTAGAAATCAGCATTGGCATGCAAACAGTTCAGGGGTTCAGATGTTTGGGTGGTGTGTTAGTGCTTGTTAATGCAGTGAGATGCTGTTCAGCACCACGTGAGCACACCCTGTTGTTCCTCCTGCTGCGATGCTCATGCCTGACTTCACTCTCTGCCTGTTTCCTGGTGTAAAGCTGTTCTTGGTTGCAGCACAGAACCTGACTGGAGGGGTTTCATGTAAACATCCCTGGAACTGTCTGATTTTTCACAGGATACTGTGTAATTTTTTAAGTACATTGGATAAGAATGCTTCTGCTGAAATGCAGTGTTTCCTTGCCCAGTATCTTACCAGTTTTAATGTCTCATAGACTGAGCAAAAGAGCCACCATTTCAATGGAAGTAAGAGCTTTGTTTTCTAAATCCTTAATGCCCTCTGTTTGTTTTCTCTCTGACACTAGGTGTTGTCCAAGGACCACCTGCACCTCCTCCTCCACCTCCCCTGCCCCCTGGCCCAGCTCAGTCTTCAGTAGCAGCCCCACCTCCTCCTGGCCCTCCGCCACCTCCTCCACTGCCACCCTCGGGGCCTCCCCCGCCGCCGCCGCCGCCTCCTCCGCTGCCCAGCCAGGCCCCTCCCGTTCCCCTGCCACCTCCGGCTCCCCCCCTGCCAGCCTCTGGATTTTCAGCGGGATTCGTGTCCGAGGATAATCGCCCTTTAACTGGACTAGCAGCTGCGCTTGCTGGAGCCAAACTTAGGAAAGTCTCACGGGTAAATATAACTCCGGTTTCTCTTTCCCGTTCCTGTCCCCGCTCCTAACCTTTGTTCAAGGTCAACAGCAGGATCGAGGCATTGGGGGTAGGCTTAATTCACGAAGAAAAAAGCATCACAGGATGTGCTGCCAGCCCGTGCCGTTCTTTATGCGCTTGTGCCTTTCTTGCACGTGAGCTTTGCTGGTTTCATGAAGTCAGCTCTCGTTCTGTTGGCACATCTGCTGTCTTTTTGTGTGCTCTGAAGGGTGAAGACTCCTCCAGTTCGAGTGGAGGAGGAGGAGGCTCTGCTTCATCCAAAACAGACGGTGGCCGTGGAAATGGACCCCTTCCCTTGGGAGGCAGTGGGTTGATGGAAGAAATGAGTGCCCTGCTGGCCAGGAGGTGAGGAGCTGGTCCTGCTCTGCTCCAGCTGCTTAGTCATCACACAGGTGGGGTTTGGGGTGCCTGCTTGCAGCTGGCTGAGGATCAGGTGGAGAGCAGCCCATGGTTGCTTTGGGAAGCTGATCATGTTTCATCAATAGCCATTTTTATTTGAGTGTAATCCAGTACTTCTGTGTAAGCCTTTGTGCAGCAGTAAGGGAGGGCATGCAGATTTCAAATTGCACTGTTGCTTTGGCAGGAGGGCTTTGCCTTTGAAGGTGTTTTGAAAGTACTTCTTAAAACACTTAATTTTCATGAGGCTGTATAAGTCTTTAATTGCAGTAAACAACATTCTTCCATCTTAAAGCCATGATGAGCTTGGTAACTTTTGTCTCTGCTTACAGGAGAAGAATTGCTGAAAAGGGATCAACAGAACCAGAGCAGAAAGAAGATAAAGCTGTGAGTTGAGAAATTTTATCTGATTCACATTATATTACAAGGATTATCAGAGAGATTCCAGTGATGTACAAGAGATTATTTATACTTTACTGTATAACCACTACTTTGTGAAGTGCTTGCTCATTTTCTGTATACAGTTGAGCAGAACTCAGAGAGATTCCAGTGATGTACAAGAGATTATTTATACTTTACTGTATAACCACTACTCTGTGAAGTGCTTGCTCTTTTCTGTATACAGTTGAGCAGAACCATTTTATATATATATATATATATATATATACTGAAATATTTAAATAGTTGAGATTGATTCTTACAGAACTATTATATATATTTATATATATATATATATATATATATATAAACTGAAAGAAATATTTAAACAGTTGAGATTGATTCTTGTGAATCCAACAGATTATAAAGATTATTTTTCTCCTTCCCTCCTCTCTCCCTATTCCCTCTCTTCTCCATTTTAATCAGGAAGAATCAGAGTCTTCATCTTCTAAGGTTTCTTCAACAAGCACACCTGGTAAGTAGCTCAGGTTTGTGAACTCTGGGTCTCTGTAATGCTAAAATCTAGTGACAAATCTCTGTCAGCTCTGCTGGATTTTGGAGCCTGCCTCTTCTCCCATGATTACAGCTGGGGTTTTGCTGTAGAATGGGTCCGGGTTCAGAAGATGTTGAATAAAAAGAACATAAGTGAATAAAGAATATAAATGCAGAGTGCTGAAATTCTTTGTCCATGATCCCTCTGCTGAAGAGGCAGTGTTTGGAGCTGTGTAGCCAACACCTCTGCTGCAGTCAGTAAGGAAAACTTACACATTCTGCAGAGGTACTGTCAGCATGAGTATGTATTCATACTGTAAATTATTGTCTCTCAAGAGACACTCAAGACTTTCTTTTCCTGTCCTGTAGTAGTACCTTGCTGTACCCTCAGTTTCCCTGGCCACCTCTCAGTACATACCTGCAAAAGGAGGGGGCTGTGCCATATAACCCTGCAGTCTGTCATCCCAAAAGGCAGTGGAAGCAGAAATGAAGTAACTGGATAATGAATACACCAGCTTTCAGTCTGTTCCAGCTTCCTCTGCTGATTGCTTGCCCATGTGTGCACTTCTCCTCTAGATGATTCAACCACTTGATGATGTGCAAACCTTAATACTGAAAACCATTGCTGTAGTGTGAACAAAACCCAGGTGACACCTGGCTGGGGAATAAAAAGGAGTGAGTGCTAGGAGTTGTGTGTCCAGGTGGAAATAACTGGCAAACTTATTATTGAGATACAGGCACTCATCTAGAGAAGTCAGACTGCAAGGAAATAAATGACATCACACAAATCAAGGTTCTCACACACACATCCCTTTTTTTCCTCTTCTTTTAAGAGAGTCTGCTTCATTCCATTAAACACATTCTGATAAACAGAAAGGACATTAGCCTTGGGAAAATGATTGCTTTTGGAACACTTCTGATAATATAGGCCCAAATAGAAGGAAATTAAAACCAGTGGAAGTGGTTCCTTTAATTGGTGATGATAAGAAGCCTCATCAAACCTGTTAAAATGTCAAATGCATTCAGAATTTGGCCATTCCCTTCCAGTTGAGAAATTTTCTTTGTTTCTGGCTGTGAGATAATCTGGTGATGCTGAGCCTCATCACTGGAACAGGTCTTTAAAGCATTTTAAGAGGAATGCTTAGCATCCTTGAGCAAGCTGCAGCCATAGCAGAAGTTTCTCAGTTTTGCAGATATAGCCAAAATCCTGCTAAAATAACTCCTATGGCAGGACAAGTCCTGAAGACTGGTGTATAAAATTAAGTTCAAGGCTTATTACTAGCATAAATAACCTGTACTTGGCTGGGTTACAGGCTGTGCTGGCAGATTTTTGCAATTTAGATATTCTCAGTGTCCAGCTGCATCCCAGGGAATTTTCTGGTCAATAAGAGACTCTAAAAGGCCTTTCTGCCTCTCTGCTTGCCCAGCTTAGCAGTGCTAAGCAGTATGAAAGAAAGGGAGCAGACCAAACAAACTGCAAATCTGAAGTGAAGACTGATAAGATCACTGGCACACTGAAGTCCTGAGTAAGTAATGATAGCAAGTAATAACAATCCACAGAAATAATAGTAATAACAATCCACACTACAGAAGCAGATTGTGAGGAATGAACCTTCTTTCTTGTTGCTGAAAGATACTTAGTTGTGTCAGGTTGTGTCTGCTGGCACATCACTGAAACTGGCACTGAAATAATTTTCTGTCATTAAGGGTTCAGGAAAACTCCTTTGGCTTAGAAACCTATTCCTCAAGTATTTGCAGCTGACTGGTTACAGAATTCCATGTTTCACAACTGAAGCCATCCAATACCTATAAATACCTATAAAAAAATCCAATGCCTATAAAGTATAGGCAGACCTTCTCCTAGCTGGATAGAGAATCAAATGGCATTTACAGTGTCTGGGAGACCAGTGACACTTCAAGATGCTCTCACTTGATGCATTCACAGATGAATACAACAAGAGGTATCTTAATGTGAAAGAGCTGAAGCAATGTAGTAAAAAGAGCAAAACACCAAGCAGCTGACTTGAGTTGCCAGATGCTTGAAGTTCCCTCACATAAATGACACAATGGATAGAAAAAGACAATTTTTCATCTCCTCACTCTGTTTTCCAGAACTAACAAGAAAGCCTTGGGAAAGGACAAATACAGTGAATGGAAGCAAGTCACCTGTTATTTCCAGGTACTCCCCTTTTGTACCAGCTGCTTTTTCCTTACATTTGTTCTTGTTGCACATGCTGCTGAAGATAATGGACTAGAATAGTAAAGATCACCTTTATGGGTTTAAAATTGCTGCTGTGAAACTGCTTTTTTGCAGTTTTAAGTAGCAATGAAGAGTTGCTTTTGGAGAATTCTAATAAAAGAAATTTTTGTAAAGATCACCTTTATGGGTTTAAAATTGCTGCTGTGAAACTGCTTTTGCAGTTTTAAGTAGGAATGAAGAGTTACTTTTGGAGAATGCTAATAAGAGAAAATTTTTACAGCAAAAGCAAAAGTTTTACCCAAAAAAGTTTCTTTTAACAATGGCTGGTGTATAACTTGAATTAATAATGTCTATATTTGCCTACAGCAATGTTTAATTTTTTATTTGAAGTCTGAAATTTCCTGCAAGGTGAAACCGAATTCAGTGCTGCAGTTCACATGTTCAGTAGTAAATTTAGAGAATGGGGTTTTTTTCATTTCTCTGCCACTCACAGAATGCCTTTGTGGATATTTAAGTTGTCTTGGTAAGATTTGACTCTGTGACAATTTTCAGTAGCTCTTGTACCAGTCTAAGAAAGTCCATCCTAAAGAAGTATAGAAATGCTTTACATCCTTCAGTGCATCAGCCAGTCTTTGGTAACTTGTCAGCTGGAACTCTGGTAGGCAGGGAGTGTTTTGGAAGGCATTTTCAGTAAGTGAAAAGGCTGCTTTAGCCAGTTTTTGGAGGTGTATTTAATTGTCATTTACTTTAAATAAAAGGCTTGTGGTTCATTTAGCATTCCTGTGTATTGTGTACACAGAGGTTAAAGGGTTCTGACCCCTGATAACCTGAGGAAGTTACCTGAATTTCTTGAGAGAAAACAAGAGAACATGTTCAACTTGGGAATGCTGGGTTTGAAATTACTTGAATCCCCATTAAAATCTGCCTGTTGGAAACAGCTATAGAAGATTGGGTGATCAGAGTATTAAAAACAATTGTTCTCTGAGTGGCCTCACTCATAGTTGAGGTTGCCCTTGGGGTCTTCAGTTCTAAAATGCAACACTAAACACTCTCAGTGTCTTTCTCTCCTTTAGAATAAATCCAGGAGTTTGAGGTGTCTGCAGCCTTGCTCCTGGTTGCTTGCTTTGTTTTTTGTCGAGCAGCAGGTGCCATTGGTGGTGATGTTCTCTCTGCTGCTCTGTCAGTGTAATAAAATACTGCATCACCTTTGGCCTTGGCTTTCCCCTGCCCTCTCCCCCTCCTCCCAGGAGGTCTGACCTGCTTTGACCAAGGTCTCTTGTGCTGATACTTTGATCTGCTTCAAAATGTGGCATTGAGGGGGAACATGTTACAGAAATAATTGCTGTAAGGAATCCTAAAGAGCATTTTAGATTCATATTGTGTGAGGCAGATGCTCACCCGGCCCTGTGGCTGTAGATACTTTGCTCAAATTGCTTATCCATAGGGTAAAGGGATTAATAAGTAGGGCAACTCTGGATATCTGAGTCTTTTGGGGAGTCTGGGATGTTCTGAAGTCTTGATTCTTCTACCAGCCCCTACAGCAGTAGGTTTTTGTAAACTGTTTCATACTTCCAGTTTCTCTGATCTTTTTCCAGCTGGTGAAATTCAGAGGTTGCTGAGGTCTGTTTAAAAATGTTTTCTGACCTAGAGGAGTACAGAGGATTTTTAAGATATCTCTTAGATTTATTGGGGCACTCTCTCCATCAAGCTTTTGTCTTCATTCAGCCAGTGGAAAATGCAGATAGAATTTACCTTGATGTGAGCTTCCCTGGGTATATACTCTAATCCAAAATAAGAATTCTGTGTTTATTTAACGTCAGTATTCTTTCCCAGTGCTGTCATAACCTGCAGGAAGGTGCCGTAGCACATACTTTAGTCCTGCTGATACAATTTTCTAGTCAGTGTTGACGGCTTGCTCTGCCAGGATGAGGAAAATTTCACAGAAAGAGAAGCTGTTAGAAGAAGTCTCTCTTGAGTATCTTTGTATTTTTCTTAACTCTCTGCATTTGCCAACTTGCCGAGTCTCTCTCAGCAAGCAGCTTGTTAAACTAGCTTTGTTTAGTCAAGGGGAGCTGCAGTTTGGAACACTAACACTGTATTTGCCAGGAGGGGATTTCTTTCACCTGGTAGGGCTGGAGAGCTGCTCCTGACCTCTGCAGGGAGGATGGGAGTCACTCACAGGGATTAAGCAAATCACTCTAAAGAAACTGGCAAGTCAGCAAAATTTTCTGTTCAGAGCTTCCACAGAGGTAGAAGATGAAATTGTTGTTATTCAGAGTGAATATTGAGTATTTTAAAACAAGTTAGTGTCCTGTCTAAAATCAGGCCTTTGCTTTTTGGAGCAAGAAGAGAAGACTTAAGCTGTGGGCTTTTAATATTTCCTGAATATGCAAGTAGAACTCTTGAATCTACTGAAATCCCATGGTGTTTAAGGTGCTGAAACTGAACAAAATGAAGACCTATAATAGCTTTTAAAGGTAGTGTTTCTCCCCCTAGTAGACGGGAATCTCCATGGAAAAATCTGCTTGCTTCTGAAAACAGGTTCTATGATTCATTAAACAGGTATCATCCTGTTGGGATTTGAGACTTCCTAATAACCCCTCTGACCCGTTCAGGGTTGGACTTTTTCTACATGGGTTGGTAATCACCACATGCCACCACCAGGTTCCTCCTCCTCCACATTTTGTTTGTCCAGTTGAGCCCACTTTTGGACTGGTTAAAAGCAGATGCTGTCAAAGGCAAATTGAGATGGCTTAAGAACCAGGTATGAATTCATATAAAATACTGGTTTTCTGGCAGTCTCCACCTGCAAAGGTACAAATTCCTCTTGAATATGCCAGGATTTAGTGGACCATTTGCAGTGTTTTAGGAAGCAGGTTTTCAAAACTGTAAGTTTAGATACAGAGGAACAGGAATTAATTTTCTAGGTGTGTTTTCACATCTGCTTTTTGTTTAAAGACTTTGTAAACGTAAATTAATGTTTCTGCTTGGAACGTATTCACAAGTTGGTTAACATCATGTGTATTTTTTTGCTGGAGATCTTAAGTTTCCCTTTCTAGTGGTCATAAAGTACTGACATTGAAACCCTTCAGGCTTTGAGAGCTTTCCAGAGGTAAATGTGTTCCAGAGCCCTTCAGAATTACTGAGTCAAATTCCAGCTGTGTTTCTCATGAAGGCACTCATTGTGGTGATTACTTAATCTTTTTGTATGAAAAGTTCCCCTTTTAGTTACTTATCTTGGGTGGTGTATTCTGCATGTTGGCATGGATAAGATCTTTCCTTTGCATGCTTGGTTGAAGGTGTGTCAGGGACTGTCAGGCTTCCCTCCCTGTCCTGTTAGGCAATGCTATGAAAAACCACACGGGAGAGCTCTTTAGCCACCTTGGGATCCCACAGCTGGGATGTTTTTATTCACTTAATTTCAGTAGTTAATGTTTGCCTGAATGACAACTGCATTCAGGCTGAAAAAGGAAAAAAAAAAATAGGATAACTTGGGGAGGAACGCAGCTAGATCGTCCTGAGATGAGAAATTATCTATTTTGCTAATTATGGTGCTTCAGTGTTTGAATTAAGAATGTGTTGCATTTTGGAAAGGAAAAAGGGAGCACATTGTCAAGATTGAGGGGCAGTGTTCATAAAGAAGCTTTCCTGTGGAGATTTTTAACAGATAGAAGCAGTAGATAGTTATGGTGGGTAAAACTGACTTCTTATTCTAAAGATAAGAAGAAAAAGAAGAAGTCAGTTTGTGCAGAGCTTTTCTTTGAAGTCACCTTATTAATACATTAAACTCATAAGTAATTTTTACAAAATATTAAAGTAAATTATTGGTTGGGATTTTCCATTAAGGAAGGCACTAGGTAGGTGTCTGTTACCAATTGCCAGGAGCTGCATTTAAGAGGATATTTTTCAGTCATGTTGGATAAATGCTGTCATGCCATATTGTGTGGGAACAGAGCTATAGTCAGTGGAAATGATCAGAAACTATACATGAACTGTCTGAAAAAGTCAGCTGTTCAGTCTGGAGTAGGTCAGGCCTCACAATTTCAGGTGCAAACTGCAAATGACTCTTTAAATACCAGGTACCTGATGAAACAGCAATGGCCAGACATCTCAGCTGATGAATGTTCTTGAGCAAGGAATTCTTCTATTCTGAACTAAGCACTGTAACATGTAAAAAGTTCTGTAAAAGATTCTAAACTGTGGTTTGCCTTCATAGCATTATTGCACACAGTAGGTTCTCTGGTGTTTGCAAGGTGAATTCTATTTTCCAACTTCTTTTACTATCATCTTACTCAATATTTCATCTTCTGTCTTACTCGGTGGATTGTGTGTTTAATTTTGGTGTGTTTCAAGACTAGTAACTAGCAATTTCTCTCTGGGAACTTACATTTAAACTGTGTGGACTTAAGTCTTTACAGCTGTGACAGTTGAGGTTTGTGATCCCTAGGGAAGAACAAGTACCAAACCAGCATTTTGATGTGTGCACCCTTTTCTGCTGGAGCCTCACTTTGAGTGGTGTTCTTCAGTTAGCAAGTCAGAATATAGTCCTGTCAGGTTGGAAAAGCCAACAGGACAACCTAGTGTGGGGTTCATTCAGCTCTTAATGAACAAAACCAGCAGAATGGGATAATTTCCTCATGGGTAAACTCCTGTCTTGCAAGGGAAGATGCATGAAAGCTCAAGGTAGTGATTTTATAAAACAAAGTAGTAAATAAAGTCTTTTTTTCATTCCTGTCCACCTTTGTGGCAGTAAATCTGTCTGCACCCCCACGTAACAAGTGCAGAAAAATGCAGTGCTGAATGAATTTCTCCTGTGTAGGAATTTTGAAGGGGCACACTGAGTGTAGGCCTGGCTATTTTGTTCAGAGATGCCACATGCAAGGGCAATGAAATAGGACCCAGCTTAGTCTACTTTATACTCTGCCCTCCCTTAAAATTAGCATACCGTGATAATTCTAAACATCAGGGAAACCCCTTGAGTTGTCAAGGAGTTTTATCAACAGCTTCTTTTTGGCTTGAAGTTTTATAGGTAAGGGAGGGAGAATGCTAGCCAAGATGTAAAATATATTTGAGAACATCAGAGCTTTCCTCCCTCTTGGGAGAACTCTTGGTACTCATGCTGTGAACATCCAGGCTCTGTCTCTGCTCACAGCTCTAGTTAAGTCCATGAATCTGAATTACCCCTGGAATGAAAGAGGGGATCAGGAAAGAGAAGTGGAAAGGCAGGAAAACGCCCTTCTTTTGGAATCTGTGTTAAAGATGCAAGGTGATCTGGGTAAGCAAGTTTTTGATGTCTAAAAGAGAGTATTTCATAAGCAAACATGAAATATGACATAGTACAAAACATTAGAACTTCCTCTCAAGTATCACCTGCTAAATCTTGCTGCTGTTACAGTATTTGCTTTCAGTAGCTTTAGAAAGCAGCTGGTGGAATAATTGAGGTTGCAGAGGACTTGGGTAATGTTGCTTGGGCCTGTCAGCTGTTGAAAATGCCCAGGGTGACTGCTCAGCATTCATACAGTCGGCATCAAGATGCAGTCATTAGTCAGGGAGTGCTGCCTTGGGAGACCCTCTTTTGAATGAGCAAGCAATTTAAAAAGGAAACTACGTGACATTTGTGGACATTCAGCTTTTCATGCCCATTATGAAGAAATCAGAAACCACTGACAGTGAAATCTGTCTGCTGCTTTGAAAGTTCTTGTTTTGAACTAATAACTCTTATGGTAATTAATATTTCCAGTGTATGGAAAACATTCTTGGGTGTTGCTTTCTATTCTGTGTGGTATTTTGGGTCTGCTTGATTTTTCCCATCCTCCCACTCCCCACATTTTTTGTTTTCCATTTTGATTTTTTACTGTGTTTTTGTTAGACAAATATCAGCAATTTTGATGGGAGAATCTCTTCTGTATCCTGTAATAATGGGCACCCAGTAACTCATGGATGTGTTTTTGTGCTGCAGACCAAAATCTACACCAACGGGACAGCCCAGTGCCAACGGAGTACAGTCAGAAGGTCTAGATTATGACAGATTGAAGCAGGTATGTGCATAATGCTTTAAAAAAGGTTGCTCTGGAAGCTGGATATAAGGACTTGCAGCTGTCCAATACCAACTTTTAACTGTTTTGTTAGTCAGTTGCAAAGTTAATGATTTAGTAATTACTAGTCTTTAGTTTTGCCCAGGCATGTGTCGGTATTCTTAGGAGCTGGAGCTGTGGGATGGAGGCTTGGACAGCCCCGTTAGTTTCTCCCAGAGTTCCTGCTCTTGCATTAGGCAGCACACACAGGAAATCATTTTGCCTGGAAAACCTTTCCTTCTCTTCTCTGTATCCAAACAAACAGCAAGCTCTTGGGGCAGCCCTAGCAGAACAAGTACCACCATGTTTTAGTGTCACATGGGAGCACCTGTGGTCACAAGTTTGGTGGTGGAAGAGCACCCAGGGATGCTGCGTTTTGTGCAGCCCTGCAGTTCAAGAGCAGAGGAATCCTGTGGCAGTTATGGAGTTGGAGCTGAAGGATCTCCAGGTCATGTTTGGATCAATCATCCCCAAGTGGGGAGAGAGATTCTGGTGCAGGCTGCAGCTCAGTGGGTAATTCTAGAGCCACTTCTACTTTGGTAGCAACTTTTATTTGCTTCTAGACCATGTCTCCACGTGGTGGTTGGCTTTAGGTTGGTTTGTGGATCAGTTTTGGTTGGTTCTGGAGTGGGTCCTGGTTCAGCAGGTAGTTCTAGAGTGGCTTTTGGCCTGGTGAGTGGTTCTGGAGGAGCTTTTAGCAAAGGATGGAAAAAACAGCAAACAGGGACAGCACTCTGTCTTCATTCCATCACATTCCACTGGGACTGGGACCTTGATATCTTGATTACCATTTTTCCCCCCCTTGGAATAGTTCCTTGGCTTGTGGTGTTTAGTGAGCTCCTTTTTTTGCATTCCACATCACATTTCACCTGTAGCAAAGTTTTCTCGTTCTTATCCCTTCTCCTCTCATAAATTCTACAGGAATCAATTTGTGGCACTTCCAGGGACTGGTTTTTCTGCATTGTACCTGCACCAATAATGTTCTAGGGATGCCTTAGGTTTTGAGGATTAACTTGGAAGCTGAGGGGTTGGTTATGCTTCTCAGAAGGGTTGAGGATTAATGGGAAGAATTGTAGTGGGATAATTCTGGATTTCTCTCCACAGAAATTTACAGGTGGCAAAAGTGACCTGTTTGCTAATCTGTTATTTATGCTCTGACACATTTTAGGACATTTTAGATGAAATGAGGAAGGAGTTAACAAAATTAAAGGAAGAACTCATTGATGGTAAGTATTGCCCTGCTCACTGCTGCTGCTCAGTTTTAGAGTAGCTGCAGGTGCTTTAAAATATAAATACAATGTATTGGTAGCCTGAGAGTGATTTATTGGTAAAAGTAGCTTTGTTCTTTGTCTGGTGGCAAACCACCAGTGCCAGACCTGTTCCAGCTGATTCAGGGATCAGCTTCAGGGATTTCTCTCCTGGGGGTTTTGTTTTAGTAGAACATTGACACCAATGTGTCTTTAATGTGATGCTGTGTTTGAGTGATTTGAAGTTATCCATAGCATCATGTGGTGGTAGGTGGGTTATTTTTAAATAATCCAGAGCTGCTGAGGTCTGTATTTCAAAACTAATAATATTCAGAAGACAACTGTAATTGTAATGAAAGAATTGTAAAGAAAGCTTCCAGCTTTCAGTTACCTTTTTGATCTGTAACATAAGAGTCAAAGAAAAGAAGTCTCACAGTTTTCATTTTTATTTTAACATAAGCTATTTTCCTATGTAGTCTTCTATACTTAAGGGAAATCATTGAGAAAAAATAACCCTAAAGGTTCACCTGTCAGAATTAAGCAAAACTCTGTGTATGATTTACTACCTTGCTGGGCCTTTTGTTCTTTTTGTCTTTGTGGAATGTACCAAAGCAAAGTGTTGGGAGGAAAAAAAGTCATATTAATCTAATATCACTGCTGACAAAATATTGAATGTCATCAACTGATGTTCCAGAAAGAACTGGCTGGTTTGGGACTAAGGAGAATGTCATGCTTTTCTGTATATTTTTGTGCTGTGTTGTACCACGGCGGTTTAGACCAGTAGAGTGCAAACAGGGCCCTGAGGCTGCTCGTAAATTAAAAAAAAATAAATAAATGAAATGAGCCCTTACTTACACTCTTTGAAAATCCCAATGGTGGTGTTTCCCACGGGCTTACTGTAGGTAGGAACTAGAAATAAAGATTTTAACAAAAATTTTACAGGAAAAAAAAAAAAAGAAGGTAGTGGCTGGTTGATAATGCCACTTGTCTGAAGCCACACAGGGCTGCCTTAGGTGTTGGTTCTTCATGCTGTGAGAGCAGGGTGAGCCTGCTCTGAGGGGTCAGTTGTGTGCTCCAGCTTGCTGCCCAGTAAGGAATGCTTTATTTGATGTGCTAACCCTGTCTCTGTCTCTGCAGCTATCAGGCAGGAGCTCAGCAAGTCCAATACTGCATAGAAAGACTCGTGCTAAGCCGATGTGACTCTTTAACTTGATATAAAACTGACTACGTTTTGTGAGCTGTTAGAAGAAAACGGAGACAGACAGACAGACACCTGGAAGGAGGGAGAAACAACCTATTCTGAAAAGCTTCAGACACATCACTCTGGTGATAATGCTATTCCCCTCCTAGTTTGCAGCTTTTTTCTGACCTTTACAGCAGGGTGGAAAAGACTCTTAAAGTTACTGTAATGATTATGCAGAAATTCCTACATCTATCAGACAAGATCACAGTGCTTTGAAGTCTACTCATGTCAAGATAAAATTGCACATGTTTCAGAATTTGTTGTTAAGACAAAAAAAAAAAACAAACAGGGAAAAGCTTGGGAAGGCTTTTCAGAGAGGTTTTCTTTATTAATGAAGGAGTTAGCAAGTTATACTGTTGTACTTCAAATGTATCTCAGGTTTGTCTTCCTATCATATCTGATATTTCCATGAGTAATTTAAAAGATCAGATGTGTAGAAGTTCGGTTCACGAGACAAGGAGCAATTAGAGACACGTGCTTTTAAAGGGCAATATTTGTAGGTAAGGGTGACCTAGACGGTGATGGCATATCAAGATTTTGGAATTTTATGATAGGAAGCCTCTCTAGTTAGCCTTCATGCAATTTTCTAGGAAAATTAAAAAAAAAAAAAAAAAAAGCAAATACAGTCCAGAGTTTAAAGATGTAGATGCCTTCCTACATTGTTACGATGCTTTACCAAATCTAAGACTTCGACATAAAGCGAATCAGCAGTCAAATGTAAATCATTAGTATGTTGTAGATTTACAGTAGATTTTGGGGCTTTTTTTAGATTTATGCATGTGGACATTTTGTAATGTAACACAACACAGCCAGCTTTTTAATTAAAAGAAAAATTGCATGTCACAGAGTAGCCTTTTCATTTGTAAGGCTTAATTTATGCCCAGGAAGATGTGGGAAGAGGGAGGGGGAAGGTGACACATTTTTATTACTTTCTACACTTTTTCTTCATCTTACATGCATGTGTAATAATGAGGAAAACATGACTTTTATCAGTAACCATGTTAATGGAACCAGGTACTTGATCCTTTTGTATCTTTTTTCAGTTTTCTATTTGAAATTCAGTAATAACTTCCAATAATGGTTCTGAAACTCCCAGGTGAACCGAACTCGTTTCTCGGTGAGAGAAAAAACGTTGTAGGCATCTGAGTTGCTGAGGATGCCCTGTGTAAGTGCATTGTCCTTCACCTTTTCACCATGACCCTCTGCTTCACTCCTTTTTTTTTTTTTTGGTTGTTTAATGGAAAAGAACAGCAGGAGTTACCTGAGAACGATCAGGTCACAGTAAATGGCCCCTTCTCCTCCTAATTTATCTGCCACCCTCCTTTCTGAAAAAACTCAAAACCAACAAAAAAACCCCATGGCTCCACACCAGACAAACCCTGAAAAATAGCAATGGTATGCTATTGGTTTTGCTCAACAATTTGAGAATCATTTTTAGGGGAGGTGATACTTCTCTCTTTCCCAGGGTTTTCAATCTTATGAGTGTAAATTTTTAATTTTTTTTGTTTTGTTTTTTGTTTTTTTAATGTGGTAAAGTTCAGTGGAATAGAAATTCCGCAAATTGGCTTTGTTGTGCTTTGGACAAAGAATATGGATCAAAATCTTCCTTTTTCCTTGCATTGTCCATTTTTCTAAGCCATGTTTGCTTTGGAATCTGTGCTGATCCAGAAGAAAAGTTTACTTACAACTTGTGGAGAGATTTGCTTACAAGTACAGGCAGCTCCATTCGTGGCACAGATGCTTTCAATAACAGACTGTCTAGAGTGCTGAACACCAAAGCAAACAGAACTTAACAGCTTCAGAAAGGCTTCAATAGGAAATCTTATTCCCATTCAAACATTGCCTGATCTTATAGGTTCAGATTCTAAGGGAAGACGACACTGGAAACATTGCCTAATTACTTTTTTTTTTTTTTTTTTTAAATAAAGAGGAGAAATAACATCACTTTTCTGCATGCATTTATTGAAGGCATTAAAAAGAAAAAAAATCCATAGTAAGCTTGTCAAGTACTGTTTTTCTCAAAACAAGAGGAGGCATTTTCATCTTTGTTGATGTAGCTTTTTGTTTTACACAGACTTTTTGAGCAGTGAGGATGTTTACCCTTGTCAGAAATCACGTTTGATTCGTTTCTAGGAGGGTTCAGGAGTTACCTAGTGGAATAGCATGGATGGCTATAAGTGGTCCAAAATTAAAGGCTGAACTTCTAGATTGTGCAAGGAACTGGCTTATGCACTAAACGTTTTGTGCCTTGGTCTACAATTAACATGATTTCTGTTTAAAAGAAAAAGGAACAGATGTTGTCTTTTTGTGCTGCTTCTACATACATACTTTCTGTTATCCCAACCTGCAGAACTGGTTCTTTCCAGGAAATTGGATTGAATTAAAGATTACTGTAGACATTTCCTGACCTACTGACAGTTGCACCGTTTCCAGAGATTTCAGTATTGAAAACGAACTGCAGAAGCTACGATTATTTTGCTTACTGACTAAGTCCTTTAAAAACCATATTGTGGTGGTTCTGTGCTTTTGTACAATGGATGTCTTAAGCTGAGGGCAGTTTAAGGGATCCTTCCTAATGCCAGGAGGGCGTTGCTTTCCTCAACACTGTGATCTGACCTGTGATAAACCTGCACTATAGACGAGTGGCTACCGAGTCAACCGCAAACCAACTGAATGTAAAACCCTTAGTGCTGGTGCTGAAATCTCTTCAGACAGTCACAATGATTTCCAGTTCCTTGTTTTAAAGTTACCAAGTGTCAATCAAAGACTGAAGCTGTTCACTAATGAATGTTGACTTTTCATGCATTTAGGTTTACCTTCTTTTTAGTTTCTCAGTTCATTCTCTGCTATTTTTATCATATTGTGTCATTTTAAATTTCTTACATGCTAACGTTTTGTTTGAGCGAATGAAATAAAATTGCAATATATACACGTTGCCACCATTTATTTCTGGAACCTCATAGAAGACTCTCTGAGATTTACTACTCAAAGTCCCCAAATTTTTAATGACTGTGAACATTCCTTACTCCTTGATTCCACCTCTCCTTTCTATTTCTCAATCAGAAGATCCAGTAGAGAACAGTGAAGACTTGACCTTATAAAGAATGTAACTGCAGGGACTGTGTACGTTCATGAACGGTGACTCCTGTACATAAATTAAAATTAATTTCAAATGTGTGATGTGATTTACATTCTCACATGGCACATACACACTTTGGTCTCTGTATCCACGGAGAACATGGAGGGAGAGGGAGAGACTGGGGGGGAAATAATTGCAGCCAGTCTGACTTCTTCTCTTGCTGCTTTTATGTTCATGACTTATTTTCAATACTGGTAATAAAGCAATGGTCTACCATGGCAGATCATTAGAGGTTTCTGTGCACTGAGGACAGTTTGCTCAATTTATCTTACAGCAAAATACTGAGCAGAGCTGTTCAAATGTCCCTAGCTTGACATCACTGCTGCTGTTGTTTGGCAAACCTTGGTCCCAGTGTAAAGTTCAGCACCAACCTTAGAGAGTTATAAAGGTTTGGGGTTTTCAAATAAAATTATCACTAGATTTTAAAATGGTCTGCTGTTCTTGGGGCAGTGTTTAGGCACCAAGTGTAAATGTTTCTGATTTAAATGTCCTAACAGTGTTACCAACTCAGCCCATCAGTGCCAAGAGATGGATGGTAGCTGCTTTTTGAAGTTGTGTCTTGAAAGGGAGGGAGATGGTCTGTGGTTGATCCAAGTGGGGATTGCCATGGGCTCTTCTCAAAATGTTTAACTGGGCCCAGTTCCAGTGCTGAATATTACTTGCCAATGTCTTTTACATCTAGTCATACAGAGAAAATGCGAAATCAAGAAGATTCCCTCAGTTTTTAGTAGGTGAACAAGATGGGAAGCAAGAAAAAATTTCCCCAAACTGTTTTTTTACCAAAGATTTAACAATTCCTTTTGAAGCTGTAAAATTTTCTTGATTCTGTAGGCTGTTGCTGGGCAGGAGGTGATGGAGAGAAGGTAAAAAGGGAAAAGTGATTTTGGAGGAACTGGGGCCAGTTCAAAGTTCTTGAAGAATAGGCTAAAGATCACTTACATTGTGTGTCTTAAGGGATGATTTTGGGAAATTGAGGTTTCTTTTGCATGCTGTTTGGGGGGTCTTGAGGAAGAGAGTAGTTGTATGTTAAATCAGTGCTGTCACAACATGCGTTTGCACATTCAGAAGAGCATGATTTTAAGTCAGCCTCCTTGAGGGCCTACCAGGAGTTAATATTTATTTTAACACTGTGGAAATGGTCACCTGAGACTCTTGAAATTGATACATCAGGAGATATATTCATGTTTATAGGTTCAGGTTTATAATCTTCATTAAAAACGTGTAGAATAGAAATGGATGTAATTTTCAAAGATACAGCAGAGGAGGGGTGGTTCTGGATGTGGGAAAAGCTCAGGCAAACCTTACAATCTGCAGGATACCTGGTGATCAAAATCTTTGCACGGGGCCTTCCTTGGGTAGTTGGTTGTCACAGTGATGCTGAAGTGAAGGAGCTTTGGAAACTGCCTCTCTTTTACAGCTGGATCCCAGTTGAGCTCTGTCATTATATAACTGTGCTTTCTAACATTTGCATTGTAGAACTCTGTGTCCTGGATCTCAGTGAGTATTATTCTCATGTCCTGCTGATAAATTGTTCAGCTGCTGCAGCTGGGTGTGCTGCTGCTCTGGCTGTGGCAGCTGCAAGCTGACATCTCTGAGATGCTTAATTTTGCCATCATTGTTACCCAGTGATGGGCACCACCTTCTCAGCCCGTTTTAGAGCTGTCACCTGTGTGACAATGTCACTTGTGACTGCAGGTCTCTCCCTCAGCTGCTCAGGCACTGTAGAGTTGGAAGTGATCTCCCATCGTCACCTGATGCTCACCATCTTTAATGTAACTTTTTATCACCTAACAGCTGGAGCCACTTAGGTCCCCAGCTATTCCCTGAACAACACCAAATCAGCAATGAAGTTGTCTGTGCTGGAAGTGTGCTGAACTGCTTTTCCTTGCAGTCTGTGGGAATTGTCCTGCTGACAAAGGCAGAGGGGGGAAAAAAAAAAAAAAAGTAGTGAGGAAGTGGGTACAAGAAGAGAAAGTGTAGGGAATTCTGGAAGTGTTCAGGCTAGCTGCAGGGAAGGATGCTGCTGGAATGAACAGGGCTGCAGGAGGGTGGAAAACACAAACACCTTTTAAACCTACTCTGGATGCTGATGGAATCCATAAATTGAGATAGTCAGGCTTTCTGGGCAGTCTGTGTGATGGACAAGCAGCCTTCAAAGGCTAGGAAGTTTAAAAAAAAATTACCTCTGTGTTGAAGGTAAATTTTCTGCTACTTGACATTTTTTTCCCCAGTCCTGTTATTTTGAAGCCCGTTAGACCCCACGTAGCTCAGTGAGCTCTGTGATGCTGCAGAACCAGCCCCAAAAGCCCTCCTGAGGAAAAGGGGGTGCAGACACTCATAAATGCCTCCTGACTGCATCTGGGGCTGTCTGTCACTGCCTGGAAGCCTTGTGGTTGGAGAAGCTGAGAAACAGAATTTTTCGTGGCTTTTAGGCTGAAATCTTTCATTCTGCCAATGCCAGGCTAATTCTGCCTCAAAGGTGAGCATCAAAAACCAGCTCAGTTTTTAATCTTTGCTCTGCTGATGAGAAAAGCTCTGCTTGGCTCTCAGTCCCACAGGTTGGCCCTGCAGTGTAGGAAGCTGAGAGGGGTCCAGGGAGCCCAGTGCTGATGGAGTTGCTCTATCAAGGAGTTTATGGGGTAAGTGAAAAAGCCTTGCCAGTGTTCAGAGTGAGTGAAGACAGAAAAGCAGCCAGTGTTTGGATTCTCAGAGGTGAGAAGCTTTTTACAGCCTACTCTTACTTTCCTTCTTATTAGAAAAGTGTGTCAGTCACAGAGCCAGTTACGTGTTCCACCTCCCAAAAGTGACTTGAAGCAGGAGTTGGGCACTCAGAAAACTGAGGTTGGCTGTTCTGTGACCTTAGGAAGGGAGGAGGAGGTGACACCACGCCCAGGAGCAGTGGGAAGCTGGGCAGCTCAGTCCTGTTGGGCCCTGGAAGTTCAGAGAGATGGGAGGAGCAGTGCCTGCTGAATTCTGTGTCCCAGAGGGAGAGTGCAGGAAGCCATGGATGCAGGTTCAGCCTTTGGTTGTCAGCAGGCCTTAGTCCAGCAGAGAAAGGAAATCCACTGCTTGTCACCTTTTTTCTTTTCACCCTAAAGCCTGTTATTAAAGAGAAGAGTAAGTGATACCCCAGTCTCCAGCTTTGCTGAGTATCCCCTAACCTGGGCAGTGCTGGAGATATTTTTGGAGGCAGCATTGCTGAGGCCTTAAAATTCCCTTTGGTTGTTGTGTTCCACGGGGGGAAACAAAATCCTTCAGAGATTTAAACACTCTTCTCAGGTACTCTGGAGTCAGGAGAGCTTTTGTGGAGCTGTGGTGACAAATTTACCCCAAATCTTCACAAGGTCACCTGCCCACAGAGATCTCAGACTACAAGGAAGGGCAACACACTGTGTACCAATGCCAGCTTTCAAGTTCTCTTTAAATTAATGACTTTAAAAAGTTAAATAAAAGCACACTGAGGGCTTTTACAAAATCACTTGCAAGCTGAAAACGTGGCAGTTCTGCAGTTCATTGGTTGGCTTAGGGCTGGAATTGGGTTAATAGGTAGAGAAGTCACAAGTCCACAGCAGTGGTAGGCAAACAGAGGACTCCACAAGAGAGGGGTTTTGACAGCCAAAAATGCAAATTCCTTCCTTGAAAATGAAGGAGTGGAGTTGCAAAAGGCTTCAAAGATGGTGGCAGACTTAGCATGGTCAAAACAATTGATGTTGATTGGAGCATCTGGTTTTGTGTGTTCCCAAGCACTGTGTGTGAGGAAAGGCAAAGGAGGAGAAGGGGAATGAGCACTTCAAAATGACTGCAATTTCTTGCTGCATTACTTTTGACTTTTATGCCTTTGTTTTGCATTAGAGGTGAACTGCATAACCATAATCACGCCTTTGACGTATCTGACTAGCACAAAGGAGATGAGTTCAGGGGAGGAGGCAGAGCCTGGCAGGGGCATGGCTTGGGGCTGGGCACTGCAGGGTCCAGCACAGCCTGGCCCTGCAGCCCTGAGCACCACCAGGAAATCTGGGCAGCTCCATTGTGCAATAATTGCATTTTATGCATCTGCTGAAGGACAGCTTCATGGCCACGAAGTCATTGCCCTTCCTCGGTGTCAGCCTGCAACCTTTAGAGCAAATAAGTCAATAAAAAGACCAAATTTACCTTCTGTGTTACTCTAAAGGCAAAAGGGTTTGTGATTTGTTTACTGGACCCAAATCATGAGGTTTCCCTGTATAACTCTCACCTATCAGGGAGAAAAACATTGCACATGTTCAAGCCCTGAGAATTCTCAGCTTCTCTGAAGTCAATGCTAGTTTGGGGGTTTTTTAGTCTGAAATGTTCCCAGCTATCAGATGTAGTTGTATTGTAGTTACTACAATCTAGTAAATACTGCCCAGCATTTTTATGCATCTGTGAAAAATATTTTAAGCAATAAAATATAATGTGAACTGCAGGAAAGGGTACCTTTTTTTTGGTTTTTTGTTTTTTGGTTTTTTTGGGTTTTTTTTTTTTTGTTTGTTTGTTTGTTTGGTTTGTTGGTTTTTTTTTGTTTTGTTTTGTTTTTTTTTTTTTTTTACTGGTGATCTGCTGAATAGCTGAGGTAGAGATACTGGATAAATAAGCAGCAGTTACTGACGAGTCAGGGCTCCTTTTTGAGAGCTGGATGGCACCTCCAGCTGGTGCAGTTTGGAGCTGGCATTGCAGGGGGATGCAGCCATTGCAAGCCTTGGAATTTGGAGCTCTGCTGCTGAGATTCAGTAGCACTAAATTTGCAACAGGTAAGGGAAACTCCTTTTTAGGGAGAGGTTCCTCACTAGAATCCCAGCAATGGCCACAGGTCTGCTGTAAAGGGAATGAAAATAAAAATGCTCCCATTACAAAGTTTTCTCAGAGGGGATTTTTAATGTCATTGCCAAGGCTAATGCTCCCAGAGGAAAACTTCACTGAAGTGCTGCACAGATGCATCACAGCCAGACTGAGATTCTGTATTGCAAACTGACTTAGAAACAGTCCTTTTGAATGTTGTGAACTTCATATAGATTTCATCTTCCAGCAAATTTCAGTTCTTCCTCTTGAAAATACGCCTTGGAGCAGCTGAAAACATCACTGCTAATGAACTGTTAATGGAACTGTTTCCTTCCAAATCTGGAGAACAATTTCCAAGGTGATTTTACTCTTAAAACAGCTTCAGAAGGGGCAGGGGGTGGCTGTTCAGACCGTTCATGGTCTTTTAAGCCTTAAATTCATCTTTAAATGTAGGCACATGCATATGGATCCATGTTTTTCCTCCAGGCTTCCTAACTCTTCTCCCTTAGCATCCTCTCACTTGCCTGTTGAGAAGGTTTTTGTGTTGTGCCTCCCTTGTTTCCCTTGGTGTTTGTTTCTCTCTCCATTAGCAGTAGTAGCACTATCAATTATTAAACTGCTCTTATCTCAGCCCATGAGTTCAGGGTTTTTTACGTTTTTTTTCCTGATTCTGCTCCCCATTCCACTGGGGGAGGAATGAGCAAGCAGCTGTGTGGTACTCAGCTGACAGCTGAGGTTAAACCAGGACACTTGGCCCAGGTGATCTGGGTTATTGGCTGTCAGTAATTAGGTTTAGGCTCCAGAAGAGCTGTTCCTCCCTGGGAGTTGATGGGGCTTTACAAGCAATCCTCTGTTAGTGGTGTGCTCATCCTCTTCCCACCACAAGAGGATCTTCTTCAGCTGTTATCCAAAACCAGTGATGCTGGAAGGAATGGCAAAATAGTCTGTCTGGAGCTATGGAGGGCACGAGGCAGGACTGTGCTGCTTGGCATAATGCTCTTTGCCATTGGACAAGCAGGAAAAATACCTGGCAAGCCTCAGGGCACAGCAGCACAAACACCCAAGTACTTCAGCACCAAGGATGCAGCTTAAAAATAAAATCCTCTGGAATACCCCTCAGGACTGCTCAGGCTGGAGTGTTGTTCAGATGATTGTATTGGGAAGTAAATTATTGCTGGGAAATCCCCCTGTGAAGGCGGCAGCAAATGGCAGGGTGGTTCCCCTCCAGACACAATGCCCAGTGTTGTGCTGTGTCATGGGAAAGGTGTAAAATAGCTGGAGCTGAGGAAGAAGAAAAACAAGGGCTGTGGGAACCAAGGAATAAATTGTAATGTGTGTGTGATTACACTCTACCAGCTTTGGGAAAAGTACAATGGGCTCATTAGGAGAAAATGTTCTGTGCATGATCCCTGTATCCCTGTTCCCAAACACACGAGATTCTGTTTAAAATTAACTGACCAAAAATCTTTCCAAGGTCTCAGGATAAAACAGGATTGATGAGATGGCAGTCTGTGTGGGATACAGAGACAACAGGATCACTGGCAGTGTTGGACCAAGACAGGAGTAAGGAAAATGTCATCCTTTTTTTTCTTACAAGAAATTATTAATATCACTGTAGCTTCCCAGCTTCTCTCTTATGTTGTGCTTTTCACAGAAAATAGTGGAAATGAGTGGAGTTTCCCTGCATGACCCATCCATGCCCACATTTCTGCTATATTTGTCCAAAGAAAATCCATGCAAGAACACAAAGTAGATTGTGGCAATAGAGAGATTTTGATTAGAGGATCTGATTCTTTTGGTCTCATTCAAAAGCAAAGCTTTGCTTGTGAGGGTTACAATATAAAAGGAATTTTCCATACTCAGGTTAAATATTCCTAGCAAACTACATAGGGGATATCACAAGAAACTCGTGGTTTTCCACTCCTTGCATCAGCATCTGTTATTTTCTTAGTCTAGCAAGGTAATTTAATTCTTGATAGGCTTTTCATCCATAAATCTGAACTCCTACTTAAGCCCACGATTAACAATTCCACTTATTTCAAGTGCAAAAAGATGCAGATGAGAGAACTCTGTCTGTGGGCAGCCAGATGGACTCTGTGTCTTTAGTCTGCATTGCTTGTGGACCAAAATTCATGTTGAGCATGCACAGATACGGTGTCGTGTTCCAAAAGAGCTGTTAAAACAAAAAGTGGTGATGGAAGGGCACCACTGAACAGCAATAGTTGCTGGGGGAAAAAGAAAAATCTGCATCTGCTGCTTCAGTTCTGCCAAATGTGCAGGTGGTGCACGTTAGTGATGGCTCTGCTCAAGTGCACTCATTCTTCTAAGGGATTTTATTAAATGATTCCTCTGTTTCTTTTGTTTTTCTCCAGTGACTGAGTGGCTCTTGACCACAGGTCTTGGTGTTGCATTCAGGTAGAATTTTCTGAAGGGCAAAAATAACAATCTTTCAAATTGTTATTTGATATATATCAAATATATCTTTGATATATATATCAAGTATATCTTTGAAACCCAGTAAAAATGTATGCATTTTACCTTCCAGCACAAACCTGAGAGTGCCACTTCTACATTTCTGAGGGGCTGAGCCCAAAACCTGCTGCTGAAATTTCAAGAGAAAAAGAAAGAGAAGGAAATATTTCTGTGGTTTGAGTTATTTCCTGCCATAAGGCAACACCTTTGTGTGCCACAAACGCAGAGTTAAAGTTAGCAGAAAATTGTCTTGTGAGTTCCTAACCCTGCCCATGTTTCCAGAATAGAGATGTGCAGGTGACACCAGCCCACGGCCAGTGGAGTTTGAGGCTGGAAGGGCAAAAAGGCTCTGGGGAGTTGGTGAAGTGAGGGTTGTTGCTGACAGGAAAGATTATTTGTTAGGTGAATGTTGGTGCTGCTACACAGTGGGGTGTGCTGGGGGTTGCACCCTGCTGCAGGACAGATGCCATCTTCATCTGCCTAAAAGTCTGCTCTGACCATGGAGAGATTGAGGAGTAACTCAGGAGCAGTGCTGAGGGAGAGGGAACATTTTCTTTTCCTGTATCTGGAAGAAAGCATCTTGGGAACAGGAAAAAGTCATGAGCTATAGATGCCAAGGGTCATGCTGGTAGCCCTAAAGGAAACCTACAGCTCCAGGAGGGACTGGCACCATCTCAGCTTTCCCATCTTGGTTAGGTCTCCAACTCTAAACTGCCCAGCCTGGACAAAGCACTGGAGAGAAACAGCATCTCCAGAGGATGAAGGCTTCACCCCTCTCATACTCTGGCTTGACAACAGAGGAGCAATGCTCAAGAAGAGCCTTTGGGCTCTTTATGCCAAGGGATTTGTTCCAGTTCCCTGGCTGCTGTGCTGCTGGTGGGTGGTCTGGGTGCTGTTGCAAGGAGGTTTTCATCATTTAACTCGAGATCAGGGGGATTACAAAGGAAAATAAGCTCCTTACACAAGGAGTGGACTCCTGTGGATGCACATGCAGAGAAATTCCCTTCTGAAAAATCCAGGAACCTGGGGTAGAAACTTCTGCTGGGAGGTGAGTGTGTCTCTCCTGCGTCCCTCTCCACGTCCTTCAGAAACTGGTAGGCTCCCTCAGTCCAGAGGCTGTCCAGGACTGTGTGGACACCTTGTTGTTTAAGGATCCATCTAGCTCCTATTCCCCTTTCTAAGGTGGGTCTTGTTTTCCTGTGCTCACCACCACTCTCCTCAGCAGCAGTGATCCCTTAACCATTGCTCTGCAATTTGCAGGTCTACATCACCCAGCCTTTATCACAGCACGTCACCCACCACACCTGATCTCCCACCACACCACAGCCACATGAAAATGTTTCTCATTTCAAAACAAAGCCAAGGTGCTGCTGCAGCTGGGGCAGGCTGGTGTGTGGTGATTCCTGCCTGGCTGCTGGAGTGCTGCTGCCTGGATAAGTCACAGGCCACCACTGCCAAGCCCCACACAGCATTTTGAGCCTTATCAAGGCTTCTCAGGCTGCTGAGCTGGCAGCAGGCAGGAGTGTTGCAGCAGCTGGGCTGCTCCTGTCGGTGTCTGTCTCCAGAGAACGTAGGCCAAGAAAAGCAGATGGGTTCTTCCACCACTCTCCCACAACCTCTTCAGGGACAGACGTGCATTGTCTGGACAGTTTACTGTCAGCACTGCTCTTTCCTGCTCTGAGCAGTGCCAGGGTGTGCAGAGACTGAGAGCCCCAGCAGGAAAATGCTCCAGCAGAGGTGGGGCCTGACCTTCCCCAGAGGTGGCTGCTGGTGCCTGCTGATTGCTGGATTTCCATGTGTGTGCCTGGCCAGCTTTCTTGTATCAAGAACCAACAGTTCACAGTGAAACTTCAGAAAGAAGCTAACAGAAACCCCAAACCCTCTCCTAGTCCCTTCCTTAAGGAAGGAGCTGAGAGACAGAGTGGCATTCTTGGGATGTCCTGTGCAGGAGCAGGAGCTGGACTCAGTGATCCTGATGGATACCTTCCAACTCAGCTTATTCCATGGTTCTGTGATACTTCAGGCTGCCTGAGCACCGGCAGGTCTCCGAGGATTTGGGCAGCACAAACTGTAGGCAGGATGCTCCAAGTGTGGCTGTTCCTTGAGGTTTCTGTGGTGTCCCTCACTGTCCATCTGGCATGGTTAAATGCAGTGACCTCCAGCATCTGTCATGGCCAGCCTCTCTTTGCCTTGCTGTGGTTTCTGCACCAACCCCAGAACTCAGTCCCCTGAGAGGGGGGACAGTGACACCGGACTTAGGTGTTTTTTCCCAGTCACCATCTTTTGATTTAAGCAATTCTGGAAAGCTGCTGGGTAGGCACCGTGACGTACCAAGTAACAAAAAGTCCTAATCTTGACTGTTTTATGTATTTTACAACAAATTCCCTGCAGTGGCATCTGCTGGCAAGGTCAACAGCTGCAGAGTTTGCGGTGATGTGATGCAGGGTGGGACTGCTGGGTGTCAGCACAGGCACAAGGAATGTTCTGCTGACCTATTTAAAATGCCATATCAAGGACAGATAAAGCTCTGAGTGAGCAGGCCTGACCTCACAGCTGACCTTGTTTTGAGATGAAGGTTAGATGAAGCCTGGGTTTGTTCCAGCTGCAATTTCCCTACAATCCACTTTATGAGTTTGATTCTTTGCTTTAAATATCATGGAATAAAACCCACTGATTCTTATTTACTTTAAGGATTTGCTTTCCTTGAATCAATGTCAGTCCTTGAACATCTCAGCCCAGCTGAAGTCACTTTTCTTTGATGTCTGTCACAAATGAAAAATGGCAGATGTGTTTCCCCAGTCAGGCTGGTTTTTATCAATGTTCTTCACTGGGATACATTTCAAGGATGGAATATGTCCCAGGACAGGAGCAATGCAAGGAGCAGGAGGGACTGAAGGGTCCTGAGCACGTCTCCAGCTGTGTGAGTGTTTCCCTGGCACTCATCCAGATGTGTGCAGCCCCTCTAAGGTCACCTTGAGTGGATGTGTGGAAGAGAGAACGGACGTCACGCAAATCACTCTTGCGTTAAGATTGCTGTGAAATTAAGATTGCTGTGAAAACCCATCAAACACCATGTAAGCTCAGGGAATTGTCCTTCACCACTCGGGACAGACCTCATCCTAAATGCTGAAAGAAGTCACTTTGGAGACAAATATTCAGTGATTTGAACTAAACAAGAAAAACTCTGCTTTATTCACCCCCAAGGCTCCCCACCAGAAAAGATAGAGTCAACTGAATCTCACATATCATGTGAAAGAGCACAGCATCTGCTATTAAAGCAGAAGGGACTCACTGTTCAGGTGATGTAAAAAGATGCATTTGATCATTCAGTTCAGTTAACACACCTCTTCATGTGTAAAATCACTGGTAAATGAGAAACAATTGTGATAGAAACTTTAAATCATTGTAGCCCATTTCATTGTATAATTCATAGGAGCAGTCTGGTACTGCTGTCTTTGAAGACACAAATTATATGTTTGGTTTCAAGCTGCATATTTTATCTTAAATGGCATTAAATGTATTTTAAATAATAAGTAACTATTATAGTAGTAAATATGTAATTACAAAAAAAGTGGGGGAAAAGAAATCATCTGAAATTCATATTTTTCCCCTGGGAAAATTTTATCTTGGCATAGTAGACCTGCACAGATGCTCTTTGGGTTCAGTGTTTCAGATCTCTGTAGAAGATATCTACCCATGTTTTATAATTATATAGTGAAACACAAAATTATCTAGATGGGCCTACTGCTGTACTGCATAACAATACGATTTACCCTTTTTTCTACAGAGTTTCAAGAGCCATTTCTACATGTAACTTATTCTCTACAGCAGGAAACGAGAGAAATGGCACAACAAAGCACTGCTGGACCTTTATGAAGCCTGCTGTGCTCTGCAAACTAAATTGTTTTTGGTGTTGTTTCAGAGCTGCAACAGCACAAACCCAGCACAACTCAGATTATTTTAATAGAGAGCAATTTTTGTCTGAGCAGCGCCAGAGGTTTTCACTAAGACAACTCAACAGGACCGATGCTCTGATACAGTATGTTACACTTTGCGAGCACTACAACAGGATCTCTTCGGGAACAGAAGAACAAAAGGAATAAAGCAGCTTAACGCCGACCTAAATAATCCAATATATTCCTTTTTAAAAACTCTTGCCCTGCATCTGGGGGGTGGAATCCCGGCAGATTACTGAAAAGCGCTTTCGTTCGCAAAGCCGCTCGCTGCGGGGCGGGCGGCGGCAGCGCGCAGGAAACACCGCGGGCGAGGCACCGGCGCTCTCATCGGCCACAGCACCAAAAAACTCCAATAAAAACCCCAGCAACACCCCTGGCCGCTTGCCCCACACCCCTCAAGTGCCAGCAGCTCGCCCTGGGGCCAGCAAGGAGCCGGCAGCGCGGCTGCGGAGCTCGGCTGGGGCCGGGCGCGGGCGGCGCTCGGCGCGGCCCCGCGGAGCTCCTCGGCTGCCCAGCGGGGCCGAGCCGCGCCGGGGCCGCCCCTCCTGCAAAAAACTCCAGCCCTGAACTCTCTCTGAACCTCCGCCGCAGTTTCCACACTCGCCGACTCTTTGGCTTTGCCGTAGTAAAGGCTTCCTTGCTTCCTGGCCCACCCGAGTGCTGGGGAAGAGGCTCTGAGTTTCCCGGCAGGGGGATGGATGGGGAGTCCTGGAGGTGCAGCTGGAGCTAACCTCAGCTTGGCTGTGCTTTGGCTCCTCTTTCTGGGAAGGCCCTGCCCTGGTTATTCGAATTATAGGAATCTGAGTACGTGACATTGTTTCTTTTGGGGAAGGGGAGGAAAGCAAGCAGTAAATGATCATACTAGAGGTGTACCTGCACCCAGAAAATCACAGGAACTAGCCTCTGTTCCCTTTTTCTAAGGCAGGTTCTTCTAGAACTCATGCTGCTCTGCTGCACGTTTGTCTAGAAGTATCCCCCTGTGAATGGAATACAATAAAACCTGGCAGGCTCTGGGGCTTGGCATAAAATGCTGCATCTCACCCCAAAATCAAAACGTGCACAAGTTGCTACCAAGTGCAGCTGATGAGACCACAAGTGTAATGTTAAAGGGATGTTACTGCTTTTTCATGTGTAGCTTCCTGTTTGTTAAAACCTTAAATTTTCTGAACACTGTTAATACTTTTAAAAATCTCTTTAGAAATATGTATTTCAATAATCAAAATTTAAATCATCATCTCTCCCCTGAGTCTAAGGTTTAATCAGAATGATTCCTGCATTTTTGCCTAGCAACACAAAAACCTTCTAGAGAAAAATTTATTCCTGAATATTTTCAGAACTTTATATAAATTCACATTTTAAAATATTTCTAGTGCAACTGAGGTCTGAAGTGATCTGGCTCAATTCCATATGTGAAGCAGTGGGGTGTGTATGTGTTTATTGGTAGCCTGAGTTGGAGCTAGACCTGAATTTACAGATTACAGCTGAGATCGAGCTTGAATTAAAATAAATGCCAGTTTGATTCCCTCCTATCTGAACTGATCTTCCTCCTCCTCGAAGCACATTTCAATAACCCTCTTGTTATCTTCCTCCGAGTTCCCGTATGCTATTATTGTTCTTATCTATACGTTCCCTTGATTATGGCACTGCCCCCTGAGCCTGTCATGGCTGTGGCTGCTTCATAATGCCTGCAATTATTGCTCCATTGCTCCGTGGGCTGCCAGAGCCACTAATGATGCTGTGCTGGCTGTTGGTGCTGCGGGAGGCCAGGGCTGCGTGCTCACCCTGTAACACGCTGGGAAGAGCAATGTCTAGGTCACAGCGGTGCCGGGATCTCCCTGTGGGGGCAGCGATGGTGCCAGGGGGGGTTTGCATCGTGGTCACAACAACGGAGTCCCTTGGAGTCTCCTGGGCTTCCAAAAGGAGCAGGTTCTTGTGTGTTTATGCTCCTTTTGATGTGTGCAGCACCCACAGCTTCTGCTGAGATCTGCTCCCTCCGACTCCTCAGGGTTGTTGTTTTCATGTACTCTCTCCAGATAAAAATTCATCTGCTTGTTCAAAGCATGCTGTTCCGAGCTGGGTGCTCCTTCCTGATCAAAGAGTGTGCCCAAGAAGTTCCTCCAATTTGTCAGCCAAAGCAAGCCTTTCCTGCTTTTGGCACTATGTGGAAGCTGAGGGTGGATCCAGGAAGCAGAAGACCAATCCTTTCTGTGCTGCTCAGCATCTTCGTGTGTGCATTAGCCCATGTGCAAACTGTGAACCTCACAGTGCTGAAACCCCAGGTAAAAAATGGTGCCTTTTAACACCACAGACCGAAATGACTCTTGTAAAGTGGTAGAGAAATATTTCTGCATTCCAGGTCATTAAATCCATGTTGCAGAAGCACAATATAGTAAATAACACACCCGTGCTGTGGCACAGCAAATGCAGGCTTTGCTCTTAGAGGCCTCTAAGCAGCATCAAGTACAGGTGGGGAAGGAACAGACCATGGAAGAAGCATCAGGGCAAGATTTTATACTGTAAGTTATTTCCCACAAACAAGGGTGGGAAGGGAGAAGGAGCAGGGATGAGAAGTGTCTCAGCCTTGGTATTTTTTTTTTTTTTCCACAGCCTGTTAAAGACCAACACCTCGTAAATCAGACTTGGCTTTACTTGGCTAAGCGGGGCATAAGCCCAAGAACAACATCAAAAGCAGGCCAGGACGAGGTCACAGCTGTGGGAAGACAGCACAAGAACCCACCACACATTCTCTCACAGGCTCCTGGCTTTGGAATCGAGCCCAGGGGTGCATCGGGAGAACTCTGCAGGGAGGGTACCCCAAGCCAGGCCTTGGTGGCAGCCAGGTCAAACTGCTTTGCAAGGAAGTGCTGCCGTTCTCAGCCGATGAGCCCTCGGTGATCTGCTAATGACTGAGGTAAACAGAGGACGACGAAGAAACTCAAGCCTTTTGTCCAGTCCTACCTCTCCGAAGCAGCGACTTCCACTTTCACTGAAAATAGGAAAAAAAGGTTGAATTCTGTGAGATACCTTGTATCTAGCAAGTACTTTCTCCCCTTCCCAGGAGAAGGCAGGGCTGGATGCCTTGCGGCAGTTTTCCTCACAGATAATTAGCAGGATAATTGCGATGTGTTTAAGACACACCTAGTGTGAGAGGTCACAGCCTGCACTGATTGCTTGGCTTTCCCCTGCTCTAACTGCAGCCTGTCAAGCCAGAAACCACATGCTCATGGTCCCTGCTCCAGCGTGCAAGGCAGGGTCTGGTAAATGGTCTCTCGTGCTCTGAGAGCGTTATCCTCTCTGGTTTTGTGTGTGAGGCTGTTCTGGACCTGGGCTTTGCTGAAAAAATTTACTTTGAGCTCTCTCAGTACTGTGTGATCCTCCATCAGAGAGGGCTGCTGATGATGCAAACCCTGCCCACAGCCCTGATCTTTATAGGCTGGCTTCGTGCACACACATGTGAACTGCTGATTCAGATGGATTTTTAATGAAGGGGGTAAATCCAAGAGTGAAGGGAACTCACTTGCTCAGCCTTGGCCAACCTGCTGTTCATGAAACCTGGAGGCTGTTGCAGAGTGTTGGTGTTGGACACAAAAGCACCTGGAGAATATCTCTGATCCCCAGGTGGGCATTTCAAAAGAGCAAACTGTGTGGCTATTTTAATACTGAGAGGTATCCTTCAGTTAATAATATTTTAATAGCACCAGCACAGGGCAACATTTCTCAACTCATACCAGCACTGTATCATCAGCTTGTTAGATGTACGCAACCAATAAATCTTATTTTTCATGTAGAGTTTGGAAAAATAGTGACCTCTGCCTCAAGTTGCACTTGAGGTGGCTTTCAGATAGCTTCCTCAAAGAAGAGATAAAAGAAATACATATCTTGAGAGGGCAGTAGATGCAGGTTCAGAAATCACATCACTAAGTCACCCAGTTCTGGTTCTGCAGTCACTGAATTTTATGGTTTTATCCAGTGATAAATATCCCCTGCAAGCTTTAGTAATGAAAGCTCTTAGAAGGGAGAGCTGCAACAGCCACTGAAGCTGTTACAGATGGAATTTGCTGCTACAATTGCAATAGATAAAATGTAGAGGAAACTTTGTTTCCTGCAAAAAATAATTTATCAAGCTAGTTTTTTTTTTTTTTTTTTTTTTAGGTCCCAACAATTCCCGGGATTGTCCAGATATCAGGACAAGTAAACTATGGTGTAAGGGTTGCTCTTCTTTCCTCTGTCTCTGTGAAAGCTTTTCCTAGGGGCTTCAGAAAGCACAGGAGAGGAAGAGCTGGCTGTGGCAGCAGGAAGATGGATCCTCCCCTAAACCCAGTGAGTGCCAGCTCAGATCCAAAACCCCTGTGACAACCTGGTCCTGCAGGGGACAGCTGAGAGGTGAGACTGAATGACGGAGAGGGACGAAACCAGGATTATTTGTGTCTTTTCCTTCCATGCTGTGAACATTGCGTGGGCTGTTCATCCCTAAAACAAGCTGCCAGCCTGCAGCAGCCCACGTCACCAAGTCACTGAGGCAGGCCCTCGGTGCAGGCACACAAAATAGGCAGGTGAGGGGGCTGTTGGGGTCTGCCCAGTGACAATCACACACAAACTACAGCAGTGGAATAGGTATGGAATTCCATAGGACTATGGAATTATAGTAATTCCAGTGAGACCTGGGATAGCCCACAGCCTCCATATCCTGCTGCATATGGATAATGCTCCCATCTTTCTAACCAGCATAGTACTCCAGCTTCCACCAGTTTAGGTGGAGGCATTATTCTCATCACCAAAACCAGATTCTTCCTAATGATCTGTGTATTTTTTACTTTTACCCTGCTATTTTAAAACTATTTTGTTCTGTATACCAGAGAGCAAATACAGCCTAGATTAAACTGCATAGACTAGACTGCAAGGGTACCACAGCTGTGAATAAAGTAGCTGTGTTTTGTGCAAAAGATGACTAATTCATTATAGAGTTTCTCCTCTCTGCCTTGTCCAATTTTCCCCCACCTCTGTGGTCCTGCAGGAAGCCACCCCCTGAGACCACAAGGTGAAACCCAGAGTCAGCTCAGCATGATCTTGGTGTCTGTGGTTTCTTTGAGAACGTCTCTAAAAGCTGTTTCTACTGAGATGTAACAGCCTGCATTAAAAAAAAAAAAAAAAAAAAAAAAAAAAAAAATCTCTAATTTGTGGGAATGATCCCAAATCTAAGCCCCTCAATACTTCAGGTAGAAAACTGCTCTGTGGCTGTGGTGTCACTGCAGTAATTCTGAAGGGCACAGCACTGCTTCTTCCTTCCCTGTGCCTTGCTGTGCCATGCAGACCAGCACTCACACCCTGAGCATGAAATTTAGGGAGCAGGAATGCCAGAGGGTTTGTTTTGCTCCTCACATGAAGATGTACATATCCAGAGCACAACATCAAAGCTCAGCTCTGCTCCTGTGCCACCAGCATAGATGTTCAGCAAGTTTGGCTGCTTTGTAATGGGTTAATGAGAGGTGGGAAGAAATATGCAAAAAAGTAATGAAAGAAACCAAATAGATTAAAATCAGAAGCTTGAAGTGCTTCCCCCCCCCCCCCCCCCCCCCCCGCCCCCCCCCCCCCCCCCGCCTTTCTTTCTATTTTCTTACTTTTTTCTTTCTTTTTTCATTTCTCATTTTTTTCCTTTCTTTTTTTACCCCCTTTCTTTTTGTGTTTTGTTTCACATTTGCACTGTGCACAAATGGGGTGATTTGCAGGAGCTTAGGAGAAATTGCTGTGACAGGCAGCATGGCTAAAGACTGCATCTTGGAATCGCCCTCCCTGGAGCAGCTGCTCAGGATGCCAGGGATACAATACTTTTCCTGTCTGAGAAACAAAACAATAAGGCTCAAACACATGGCTTCTGGAAACACTTACAGGCGAACTTCTTACACACTGAATGTGCTGAAACTATAAACTAGATATTAAGAGGGCTGAGCAGATTTCAAGTAGAAAGTACTTTGACAAATTTCAGAGAAGGCTCATAGCTGTCTTAACCATATAAGTTTTGTATTATAAAATTTAAAAAGTGTTTATATTGCACACATACACATATACATATATAACACATGGGGGTTTTATATTATAAATCATGTCATTCTGCATAACTGTATAGTTATGAATTCTATAGCAGTAATATATTGTGGATTATTTTCAATATATAGCCTATATAATGAGATATATTTGCAGTTACAGATTTCTTATATATTTATAAGCAGTTTCTTGCATGTTTATAAGCCTGTAAGCTCTGATTTGTTTTAACTATTGAGTTATAGACAGCTTCTCTCCAGTGTATGACTCCATTCCTCCCATGCCCCTTGGGAGCTGTGACACTTTGTCAATTTGCCTACACGTGAAAAGCTATGGCATGCTAATAAAAATAAGGCAGAAGAAAGAGAATGAGTAGGCATAAGTCACTAAAAAGACTAGCAGGGCTCTCATTTTGCAAAGGGAAGTCAGTGGAAATCTTTGGTGCTGACTTATGGACACCTGGGGAGCATGAAGCAAAGCAGAAACTGGGCTCCCTTTGGTCTTAAAAGTGATGATTTTCAGTCCTTATCCCCACCCCTGCAAGGAAAGGAAAGTTTAGACTAGTACAATCAACGAGCAAAACAACTGAATACATACAAAGTGGCCAAACAAGTCGTATTTCACATTTTTTTCAGTTTTCTGAGAGACTGTATACAGTAACTAGATATAGACTGTGGTGTGGAGAGGGATTGATGCTTTGAAAAGAGGAAATTCCCCTCTCCCAGAGAAGGAAACGTGCTGTGCCTCAGAAGGCTCAAGGAGCGTTTGGCTGCTGTGTGCAGGAAGACAAAAGCATTTCATTTTGAACTTGAAAGCAAAACTGGGTTTCAAGTGAACAGCAGAGCCGCAGTGTCACTGGCAGAGTTTGCAGTTTGGGTGACCTGCACAGTTCCTTCACTGAAATGTAAATATGTAGGCAAGAAAGTATATACAGAAAGGCCTTTCCCTGAGGTTTTCCTTTGAAGGAATGGGAGAAGCCTCCCCACATTTTGTGCATTTATGAAATAGACCTTTTTGAAGTGAGAGCTGCAGGGGAAAGGGGGAACTGCGAGAGATGCTGGATCAATAGCTGTCTACAAATTTGTTTTAGTGGTCTGAATATTATGGTTTTTCTGAAAAACATCTTTTCAAGCCAAGTGATGCTGATTTATGCAAGAACCCCCCCACCCCCTCCCAACCAACTCTCCTTCAAACTCGAAAATGCTGCAAAACCCCAACTTTGAAGGAAAAATTGAGGATGCAGTGAGGATCTCCTGATTTCTGTTTAGCCTTGCCTGCTGCAGCCTGCAAAAGCAGCCCTGGCTTTTTTGGCCATCAGGAGCTGCTCTGTAATTCTGCCTGGATTCTGTCTTTTTCTCCCTCTGTCAGGTGAAAGCTCACGTAGTGTCTCAGAGCTGAAGTGGCAGGTGAAGATGGGGTGGCTGCTGCACCTCCACTGAGTCTGAGCTCAGCCACTCCAGGAAATGGCTTTGCAGCCACCACAGCTTCACCCAAAGCTGGTGCAATGCCGGCAGAGGTTGTAACTGGGGGAAATGTGCTCTGAGAAACGTCATTGTATATAGCAGAGAGGAAGGGAACGGAGAAGTAACCAAGCGAGCCGGGTGCCTTTTCAATCGCGGCGTGGCTTTCAGCCCTGCTTGCCCAATCGCCTTGGCACCACGAGCCCTCCTGCCATGCACCTTCACCAGGGCTGTGCAAGACAAGTCACACCAGTGCTTTACAGCAACAAGCTCTGAGCCACACAAGTCACACCAGTGCTTTACAGCAACAACCTCTGAGCCACACAACAGCGGATTTTTCTTCATGAAACAAGTGAGGAGAAGGGTAAATAACTCCAGTGCAGCTCAATGTTACGCACAGTTCAGATCCACGGGTGGTCCAGCAGGTGGACTGGGGCAGCACCACGGGCCTGGGTGGTTGAAGGTTGAAGCAGGAGGGATCCATCCACACCAGGTCAGCCAGAGCTATTTTGAAGGGAAAACACAATTTAAAAGTGAAGGGAGTGAGTCACGTTGCCTGTTGGCATAAATGCAAAGTACTTAGGAGCAGGAAGTGTCTTTGTTTTTGTGCAGGGGAGTGTGCTCAGGTCAGGTTATCACTGAGGTGCATTTCTGGCTAGCAAAATAAGGGCTTGCTCCAGCAGCATGGCCATCCTACCTGGCAGGGGGAAACAGTTCCATGCAGTTCAGTATCAGGTACCCAAGATTTTGCTTTTTGTTTTTAACACTGTATTTAACAACACTGAATCTTAAACCAGCAACCTGCCACCTACTGCTCATGAAAACGCCAGATGTGGTGTGTGCACAGCAGTCTCATTTTGGCCTCAAAAACCTCATCAAAGCTCTCTGGGACTGGTGGTCTGGTCAGCTCTGCATAGGTTGGGAAGAATATCCTGTGAGCCATCTGAATTGCCCTACTGGGACTCTCGGTGAGTGTAATGATGTCTGCAGCACAGCCAGCTTTCTTGGGGAACAAAGTGCAGTTTCCTTTTGTGTACTGAACAAACAAACATTGTGTGGGAATTGGTCCTAACAGAAATCTTTTTTTTTTTTTTTTAAATATCCAAGTCACTTTTTTTTTCCACAACACTGACCCTTGGGAATGCCTGTGACTGGTTTGTGAAACTAAAAAAAACTACAGAGTTATCCATAGTGAAAACAGACAACTATTGCAATAACATCAGGGATGGTTCTGCAGTTAAAATTAAGCATAGAAGTGTCTGAAAACTGGCAGTCTGCCTAGTGCCAGAATTCATTATGAATTCAGTGTTCAGTATAGTTTAGGTAAGGAATCATCCTAACCCTCCTTTCTCCTTTAATTAAAGGAGAGGTTTGCCATTAGGCTCTGCTTGCTGTAACTCATGTTTTGGGCTGAGCTTGTCCTGCCTGGTAAATGGGAACACTGGAGAGAAACAGGGGAGAGAGAAAAAGAAAGACTCCAGAGTATCTGTCTTTGCTGCTTATCTGTCTCCAGGTACTGGCTCATGGAATTTTCACACTGACAGTGTCGTTCAGCAGTTCTGTTCCAGCTGTTGGATTCTCAGTGCTTCACCAAGAATCTGGACACAAATTTGTAATTGTGCTATAAATGGTCCACATATAAAGCCACGGCCAGAGTATACAGACTGTAAAATGTAGGGAGGGAAGGTAAGAGAGATTTGTGGAGATGAGGGAGGTGTAGGCTTGTACATGCAAATCCTGCCCTGAAGCATCTTGATTAATTTACTGAAATTGCTTCTAACAGAACTAAATCTATGTGAACATTTTTTGAAACAAGGATTTTAAATGTTAAACATTGAACAAGGATCACACATATATTGAAGCCCTTCTCTAACACCTATTACTAATACTTCTGGAAATGCTGAACTTGATGCATGTATACTAGTTTCGTTTTTAGAAATCTCTTCTAAAAAGTAAACACCACATCTGAATCAGTTTAAACCCTGCATCTTCATAAACTGCAGTGGATACATTAATAAGATATAAAAGACATATTATGAATATATATCTTAAGATCTTATTAGAAATATAGATGTTTAAGTTCAAAGAGTTAATTAATATTTAAATTACTGTGCTTTAAAAAATTATAAACAGGACTAGTTGAGCAGGTTTAATCAGAGAAGAAGTAAATTTTACTCAGAGTAGATATGCAGTGATACCAGATCCTAAAGCCAAAATATGTGAGATCATCATTTGCTAGATGCATTGAGCTGATTACTTCATTTATCACTTCTGGTTTAGGCCTGCGTGTTTGGAGCAATTAGGTTTTATTTTTTTTTTGAGAATAAGATGAGAGGTGGGAGGATAGCAGTGGCACCAAATACAAGAGACAGAATATGAACGCCATGTTAAACAAAATCGTATCTTTGGTGTCTGTACCCTGGTAAGAATTATCATCTATTCTACATATCCCAGTGTTATAAATATTTGTTACAAATGTGTCCAAATTTACCTTAGTTATTTTCCTTAAATATTCCCCCACACTGCAGTGAATTTTTAACACAAGTTAGAAAACTGGAGGTGGGTGCAGTACCGTGCCTTGATGCAGGGCCTGGTTTGCCACTGGCCCAGTCTGCTGGTCCCTGCCTGGCTGTGTCCATGGCTCCAATGCCTGCTCACTCTGGACCAGCAGCCTCTTCAGCCTGTTTTACAAATAAATAAACTTGAAATGTTAGTTCCTGCAGGGAGTTGTGTACAGTGCTAGCCACGGGCATAAAAATCATGCACTGGTTGCAAAAATAAGGCTGGAAAGTTAATGTTGTTGTCATTCTTTATCTATATAGATACATATTTATGTGTATTATATGCACATACACATGCACATATATACATGTGTACTTGTTTGTGTTGACACTTCAAAGACTTTGGGCTCTGTCTGTTTTGCATGTGCCACGTGTTTAATTTTTCTTTTTCCTCAGGTACGGGAGTGCCTTCATGTCTAGGGATTTAACATTGTTAATGTGCCAGTAGTGGGGACTGAGGCCAAGCTTCTCCCTTCGTGCAGGGCAGATTGTCACACAGGAACCAGGAAAAGGTAGGTTCTGTCCCTCCCATCCTGTGGAGATCCCTGCAGAAGTCACTCTGCTCTGTAAACTCTTTCTGAAGACTAAGAATACAGATTTAAAAGCCAGAAGACTTCTGGGAAACTGCTTGTGAGTCAGCGAGTACCCAGGGGATGAGCGAGGCTTTTCTTTGTATTCATAATAAGCCATTTAAACTTTGAAGTTTTCTCTCTTTCTCTAGAATTAAAGCAACTTTCTGTTTAAACATTTACAACTCTTTCAAGGACATAGCCTTGCAACATAGAAATGGGTCTGGATTACCAATGCTTGGAAATCCTGTAGTCTGTGTTTTCCATAAACCTGCAGAAACTCGACTGTCCCGAGGGCTTTCTGCTGGAGTAATTTAACAGCCGAGCTGCAAGGTAAGCAGCCCAGCAGAAGATACAGTAGCCAAAACTCTTATCTCAAGACACATTTCTTGCAGAATTACATCAACTTCCCTCAGCCAAAAATTTATAAATTCACATACAATACAGAAAGGAAATTTGTTGCACTGTTGTGGAGATCAAAGTTTCAATGTGCTTTTTCCCCCTCCTTCTCCTGTTTAGAGAACTGGAGTCAGTTTGCATCTATCTGTGTCCCTCTTCTTATTGCTGAGCCCAGCATGGTTGATAGCCTTGAGTATTTTTTTAAAGCTGTTTCCAAAGATAAACATTTTGCAAAACTTCCCAGAATGCAAGTGTTCAACTTAATTTGCCCAGAGTAGCAGTGTTTGTTAGCAGGCTGCTCCTTTATAGGCGGGTTGAAGTTCCAATTAGCTACATCATAAGTGAATATATAATGAGAAACTTTTTCTGTGGTCAAGGGTGGAATCCCTGCCTTATTGAGGTCTGTGCAAACAAAACCTTTATTGATTTAGTTAGGTAACATTCAGAGGTTAATCCCAAATCTCCTGCTCCTAAAATAAGAAGCATTCTACCACTGAAAAAATAGGAAGCAAATTGCATACAGTAATGGAAATCCCTGAGCACACTCAACTCAAACACCTTTAAGAAGTGGATCATCAGCTTTTCAACATCTGAGAGGCAGAGAGGAGATGGGTTTTGCCCACATGCAGAATTCAGTCTGCCTTTCCTTCCAGTTATGTTTTGTGATGTGACACAGTGCAAGTGTTCTTCATCACTGGCTTGGCTGCAGCAGGTAAGTGCTTGGCTTCATGTCAAGAACACAGCTGCCAGCCAGGAATTTTCCTCCACTCTTGCAAAAAGTAGAAAATACATTTTCAACAGACAGGTTGGGATGCTTTGATCAAATATGACAGAAGGAGAAAGAGAAAGCATACATATATATGTGTGTGTATAAATGTGTATATATATATGTATATATGTACACAAATTTGTATATATGGCATATACACATAGAATGTACACACACACAAATATGTATATATATATATATGAATACATGGATTGTTTAACAGACTATAAAACCCACCACACTCCTGAGTCTTATGGGTGTTTTCTTAGCAAAGGCCTAATCAGGAGAGGAAACAGAAGCTTATTACCCCACCCACCCCAGCAGCCTCTGCTAAAGCCATTTATCAGAATGTTTCTCAACCTCCTCGTGTTGGCAGCTTTAGGTTTTTGCAACTTTTTTTGGGTTATGGGTGATTATGGTGCTGCTGGACTAAGGGACATTGAAGATCTCTTCCACCTTTGATGATTCTGGGATTCTCATTAAAATGAAAGCCTAGGGAATTATTTTCTTAGTTTTTCAGTGTGGGATTGGGATGCTTCGTTAGATCTTGGCAAATTTCAGACCTAACTTGCAGCAGATCATTTTGGTGCTGGTGATGCTGATTGGATTTCACATTTGTCCCGTTCTGTGGTTGTCCCATAAATATTTCTGAAATAATCTCTCAAATGTATCTCAATTATCACTGGCAGAATTGAAATAAACAGTTCTTAGTGGCCCAAGAGCTTTCTAATTCAAGTTGAGCAAACAATCCCAAACACAAACCATTTCTCTGAAGGCAAGTTTATTCTTTAAACAACACTTCAACTGAAACCTTCATTATTTAAACATATTAATTGTAAGCCTCTGCTGCCAGCAAAATGGAGCAGGCTCATTCCAAGCAGTACCTGCTGTAATTTAGACTGAACTGCTGAAAACAGTTCTTAACATTACAGTTGTAAACTTTGCAACAGTAAATAAAGCAGAAATCTTAGCTGGAACCAAAATGTTCATTATCTGAAGCCAAAAATCAAGCTTCACTTGCACTCTTTTGTGTAGTACATTATCAAATGTCTCTCAGATAAAGCTGATTGCCTTAACACAATTAAAAAACCAAATTTATTCTGACTGCATTTATTAAAATCTATGCTTACATATGGCTCTGGTTTGACTGAGTAACTTTTAACCTCCTTTAGACATCTTTTACTATATCACGTAGTGAAAAATACAATGAATGCTTGACAAACTAAACTGGACCTCTGTGGTACAAAAGTAAGGGACATACAAACGCAATTTAAAAAGAAATGCTTGTGAAAATTAAAAAATCAAGGATAAGCAGAATAAATAGTAAAACATATCCATTTTTAATAATTCACTCAGGACATCCCATTTCCTGCAATCACTTAGAGGAAAAAAGCTTGCCATACTCTTAATTCAAAAATTATAGCTAGAAACTTAAACCCCAATAGAAATAAACAAACAAACAAACAAACCAGCAACAGCAAAAACAACGCCCCAAATATAACAATTATGTCTCAGACAACTTAAGCTCATGACCACCATGGGGCCTGTTTAGGTCAGTTCATTTTGGCTGTGGTTTTTTGGTCTGGGTTTTTTTCCCATTTTTTTTATTTCATGATGTTGCCGCGTTGTTTCAGGGTTCTTTTTTATCTGAGATTTTTGCTGTGTCTGCACAGCACTGGCAGTTTTCTGTACGGGACAATGGTGGTCTTGTCTTTAGGGAATTTCCCTTCATTTAGGAAGCTTTATTAGGACAGAGCATCACTTGTTAGCCAAATTTAGAAAATTTGGGAGGCCCATAAAAATTGTGCAGACACAAACACTCTGTATTTCACCCTCAACACTTCTTAACACCACTTTTAAGATCCCAACACTGGAAACAACTCGTTTGAGCATTAAACCTCAATGTTAAGGACGATTTGTTAACTTTTTCACAACACATTTTGTTTCTGCCTGCTCAAGTATTGCTTAGACTTCCTGATTTCAAAACCTGCCCAGGAACTCAAATGGCCTTTCTGGAAAAGTCACCCCAAAAGCACAGGGGGAACCACACTGCACGCTGCTGTTTTATTTTCCTTTTGGAGACAGTGGCTGTGCTTTTACTGCACTTTTATTACCGTATTTTTACCATATTTCGCCTTTGTCGAGCGCTTGATGTGCAGGGCTGGAGGGAGCACAGCCTGTTCTGTCATTGTAGGCGCACTTGTCTCACGGCTTCAAACGCCTCCTCTGCTTTTTTTGCCCGTTTATATTTTTCTTTTGGGTGTTTCGGTGAGTTTTCACCGCGTTTTTACCACATTTTGGCTTTGTTTAGCGCTGGAGGGAGCACAGCCTGTTGTTCGGTCAGTGTAGCAGCATTCGCTGCCTCGCCACCTCCGCTTTTAAGCCTTTTTTAATTTTTCTTTTTGAGCGAGAAGGGGTGTTGTTTTCTGCATTTTTACCACATTTTGGCATTGTTGAGTGCTGGAGGTGCGGGGCTGGAAGGAACACAGGCTGTTGTTCGGACAGCGTAAGAGTACTCGCGGTCTCGCCGCCCCCGGCGCCGCGAGTGCTCCGTAAACAAAACCCTCCGTTTTGTTGACACGGGCGGCGGGGCCTGGGTGGCGCGGGCGGTCTGAGCCTGCCCCCATCGTCACGACAGCGACCTTTCCGCCCGCTCTCCCTCCCCTGCCGCCATCACCCCCCGTGAGGGGCGGTGGGGGGGGGCCGAGCGCACCCCTCCCCCCCCTCCTCCCCTCACGCCGGGGCGGGGCGGCNNGGCGGCGCGCGCGGGGCCCCCGCTCCCGCCGCTCCGCGGAACCGCCTCCGGCCCGGCGCGGCCCGGCGCGGGCTCCAGGTAACGGGAACGGCGGCGCGCGCGGGCCCGGATACTCCCACCCCCTCCCCTCCCCCGCCCCAGCTTTGCCTTGGCGGCTTTCCCGGCGGGAAGCGCCCCGGCCGATCGCCGCGGCCGCGCTCAGGCCTCGCTCCGGGCGGGCTGACGGGCGGCGCGGGCCCCTCTCTCGGGGCACCGGAGGTGGCGGGGCCGAGCGTTCCCGCTTTGTTCGGCTCCGCCGCGCCGGGCTGCGAGCGGGAGTAGGCCGCCGAGGGGCGGTGCGGCCCCTCCCTTCCCCCGCGGCGGAGGCCCCGCGCCAGGCCCGGGCCCGGGCGGGCGGGGCCGAGGGGCCGGGCCTCCGCCGGCACGTGGGGCCCTTCCTGTCAACAGCGGCCGCCGCTCCCGGGCCCGCCCGGCGGGGTTCTGCTTCCTGCCGCGGCCCCTCCGCTCGCGGGGCTTCCGGCAGGAAGGCTCTTGGAAGGGGAGATCCGCGGTTGCCAGCCCGAGGGCTGATGGGTTGTTGTTTTTTGCCTCCGGGCGTGTTGGCGCTTGTTTTTAGCGGTGGAGTTGAGTTGGTTTGCACAGGGATAGGTGCCTCCGCTGTTCTGAATGTGGAGGGAGTAATGGTGCTGCTGAAAAGGTCCCGCACAGCTCTCTTTGGTGAATTCAGTAGTAACTTTCCGTGGGTTGTTAGCCTTGACCGTCAGCGTTTTCTTTATTTTCCTGCATTTCTTTTTGCGTTCAGCTGGCTCCCTCCTCTGACATCAGAACAGTGGTGAGATGTCAGAGTTAGTAAATGGAATCACTGAATGCGTGTGAGCTTTTCTGTCCCAAGAGGGAAAACTTGTTTAGTGTTTATTTGTTCTTAAAACTTTGTGCCCAATTCTGCTGATGGTGTGTGATCTCCCTGTGGCTACAAGGTGACAGTCAACACTTTCTCCACGCTGGAATATCTTCCCACATATCTAGTGAGAGAGTCATTTAGAAGACCAGAAATGCATGCGTGGGGCAATATGTTTCTCAGCCAAGTTTCTTTTTAATTATTTCATTCTTGTTTGAGTCAGCAGAAACTTTTGTTCTTTACCCACTTTCAAGCTCCAGGGAAATTTGCATTAATTGGCTTGGCTTGGTATAGGATGCAAAGTCCTTTTGAGCCTTTCTCTTAGACTCTAGATTCCTAAAGGAAAATCTCAGTGGTTGAGCAAACACAAATTTCATCTCCTGAGTAAGATGAAATTTTACTCAGGAGTAAACTTGCAGTCAGGTGTCTGTACAGTGCAGGTTCATTGTATGAGATAATTTTCATTGGATTTATGTTTTGAAGCCCTGGGAATTCAAAAGTTTGTGCAGAGATACTGGGAATATTAGGCTGATGCCAGCTGATACCATGAAAATTATCAGGGGTGTGTAGAGCCTGAAAGAGCAGTAAATTAAAAATGTAATCTCTAAACGGAATTTTTTGGAAAAGACTTCCTGTCTTTTCTTTCTTGATGCCAGTAATTGTGTTTGTTTGTCTGAACAGATGAAGGCTGCCCTTAAAAAGGTGCAGCTCTTTGAAGTGGGATGTGAGGAATGAGGAATAGGGTAAGAAGCTACATTTACTTATTTTAATGCTTAATGATTGAGCTTATTATTAAGCTGTAACATTTAAGAAAAAGAATTGAAAAATACGTTTTCCCATTAATAAGATTGTTCATTACTTTTGAGTCAGAAGATATTTCCACTTGCTTCTTTATTATTTTGGAATCTGATATTGGCAGTATCTACCTCAGGCTGAATTACATGACATGGATTTAGCTACAGGTCTTTCAACCACATTTTTCAATGTTTTAAAACTAACTTTAGCTCCCTTTGTGAGCAAGCTTGGAGGAAGGGAAGGTCTTTCTGCCTTTCACAATAATTAAATCATCAAGTTACTTTTTTTTTGGACTTTGTGTTTGCATACAGAAGTGCTGGGTTTTGGCAGAGAATTGCATTTTATTATCCTTATGAATTCAAATTCAGAAATTGTATCTGAATTCTGAAGTGGTTGCTGTAAATTGGAAAAACCAGTGTACATGCCCTCAGTAACAACTTCATGAAGACATGTTACCCTTTTTGAAAAGGATTTACCCTCCCAAGATCTGTTTCTTACAGCCCTGTGTGGGGATCAGCCAGCTTTGTGCTGCTCAGGCTCCGGGTTTGCAGCGGATGCCTGCGGTGCTGCAGGGCAGGAGGAGAAACAGTTGGGCCGGGGTGCAGGAAATGCAGCAAGCAGAGGGGAAATGAGCTCACGGGTGACAGCTGGGACAGCTCCGAGTCTCTCGGGAGCTCCGGTGTTCAGGCTGCTTGTGGAGGAGCAGGAAGAAGCTGTGGCTGCAAGAGCCTGGGAAAGAGCAGCAGCAGACCTGGATCTCCTAAAGAACTGCCTGTGCGAGGGAAAAATGGACAGGGAGACAGAAATAGGGATTGGGATCAAATTTAGGCACAGGCGGCAAAGAGGAACCAGAGCTGGTTTGGTGAGCAAGGGCAGAAAATCCATAAGGACTCCAAGATGGGGGCTAAGGAGGGAATGGAGAATTTGAAATGAAAATATGGAAGTCATAAGAAACAGGGATGTGAATTTGAAGGGGTTAACCTGACTGGGATAAAAGAAAATGGAAAGAGTGAGAATTCAGAAAGAATAAGACAGAAGCAAGAAACTGGGGCAACAAACACTAATTAGAAGGCAGAAGAGCTGGAACAGCACAGACTAGAACTCATCATTTTTGTGACTGGCAAGTGTCAGTGAAACCAAATTATCAAACTTTAGGGGTTTTTTTCTCCTTCAGATATTATACAGCAGAGGAGATGGCCAGATGTTTCTGGTCTGAAGCAGTTTGGAGTATTAGTAATAAAATCCACATGAGGGAATTCTGCTGATTTTTTTTTTTTTGGTATTTGACTTGGAGAGCTACACAGGTGTAAAATTTAACAGCAGCAGCAATGTCAGAAAATGCCAGAATGAATGTTGATTGTAAAACCTCACTGAGCCCCATCCCCCAGCAAGTGATGATGGTCTGTGATTGAATATTAACAGTACTTTTTTCCCCAAGAATCTTAACTTTTCACTGCAGGTTAGTTAATTTGTAATAATTAACTAGTTAAAGACTTGTGTTTACCTTAGTTTGTGTGGTTTCGCTTTCTTATCAAATTGATGAAGCAAACAAGTTGAAATGAAATGCTTTGACACCAGCGTTTTGTGGTTGTGTCTTCTCCGTGTCCCTGCCGTCCCCTCTGAGTTCATGTCTTGGTTGTACACACGGTGCTGGTACAAATGTTAGTGTGTCTTTTACCTTAGTTATTTAGTGTATCTTTTACCTTAGTTATTTAGTGTATCTTTTACCTTAGTTATTTAGTGTGTCTTTTACCTTAGTTATTTAGTGTATCTTTTACCTTAGTTATTTAGCGTGTCTTTTACCTTAGTTATTTAGTGTATCTTTTACCTTAGTTATTTAGTGTATCTTTTACCTTAGTTATTTAGTGTGTCTTTTACCTTAGTTATTTAGTGTATCTTTTACCTTTGTTATTTAGTGTATCTTTTACCTTATCTTAGACTTTTAAGGTAGTCTCACTTGATACATTGAGGTTAAAAGTATATTCTGCTTGGGATATCTGTTTTCAGGAGGCAGTGACATGACACAAGCGCTATACAATCAGTTCTACAGGACTTTACACTTAGAAACAATTTCCTCTAAGTTGTAGTTGTGGTTTTTCCCAGCACCTGGTGGGGTGAACCGAGGGTAGTAGTCACTTACAGCACATTTTGTTAATAGCAAATAAAAACCTGATTATGCAGATGGGGGATAGAATTTCATTTTTCAGGTTGCTGTGCTTTGTTTTCCCATGGAGCCCTGGAAAAGGCATTATGGCCTTTTGTTAAAGAGGTGGAAAAGAAAAATATTCAACCCAGACAGGAGCTTAAATTCGGAAGTTTCCTAACTTTTGAGTGTTTGGCATAATAAATTGAAGAAAGACTGTAATGTGCTGTAAGTGTTTGAGAGATTGGAGATGTTTAATGTTTAGAAATCATCACTTCTGTAATTTCTGTAGAACCACAGGAAACAAGGGTTAGAGGACACTTCAATACCACGTAATTTGCATTTCTCCGTAGATAAGATGAGCTTCATTATGTAATTTTGGTCAAAGATGTGCTTTGCCTGATGATGGAGATTATATATTGTAGCTCAGTACTAGTCTAATACATCTGAATGTTTTTTCAGAATGTGCACCTTCAATCTTCTCTCTATTTTAAGACTATTTCTTCTGGCTGCTGTTGATTTACAAAAGAGATCACTGCTGCTTCTCACCACACAGCCTTTTCCCTTTCTAAAGTGGAGACTTGTTGAAAGTGTCCCCTTTTCAGTTATATGATACAGAAGGAGAGGAGGGGGAAATGAAGCCTGGTGTTTAGCTGCCATGTGGACTGAGTGATTTATTTTCTAGGGATTCAGTTTGGAAAATGCCAAGCCGGAAGTTTGCTGATGGCGAGGTGGTGATGGGCCGCTGGCCGGGAAGCGTCCTGTACTACGAGGTACAAGTGACCAGCTACGATGATGTTGCTCATCTTTATACTGTCAAGTACAAAGATGGAACTGAACTTGCACTGAAGGAAAGTGATATAAGGGTGAGTGCACATGGATTTAATTGTCAGTACTTCAGCTTAGGGCTGGGTAGTTCTTTTGCAAGTTTTTGTTAACTGTGTCTTCAAGGAACTGGTGCTAGATAAAAGTTTATTCCTATGTGACACCTCAAGTAGAAGTTCATAATGATCCCATCTTTAAAGAATCATGGTTGTTTTATTTATGTCAAAAAAGTATAATATTTTTGAGGAAAACCAAGTCTGATCCTTCAGGAACTCTGTGGCATGATTTTTCAAAAAAAACTGATTTGGGTACCTTACAAAGGTGGTAATCAACGGGTTGATACTAATTTGATGGTTTTCCATCTCTAAATAAGAAAATTTGTTAACAAATGGGAAGATGCAGTTAAATCTCACTGTAAATATAAACAGTGCATGCCCTTCAAGCACATACTTAAAACGTCTGCAAAGAGTTTTTGCTAGTTTAGGTCCTCAAAGGCTTCCTGAGGTATTTTGCTGTACTTGTGACAATTACAAACCCTTGAGAAAAGTTCACGTGATATCAGCACATTCCTTCCTCTTTGCATATCGTTACTATTTTATTTTTGTTACTCATAAAGTCCTTTAAAACTTCATAGAAGTTTCAGTTGAAAATGAATACTGCAGGAGGAAAAACCCTGTTTGAATGTTCACTGTAGTTCATTTCTATGGCCCGTTCTGGAACCTGCAAGTCTTTATGTGAACTGTAGTGTCACTTCTTGGTGGCGGTGTCCATGCCCAGTAACTGGCCTTCTCTTTTGGGACCAAAATGTTTCTGCCTTGACGTAGGCAACTGTTTTCACTGTTTCAAGTCTTTCTGACTTGTTACTTCTGCATGCAGGTTAGCAGACTCAAGCTGGGAAAGTTCCTTTCTTTGTCATGAAACATTTATGCATTATAAAAGTTGCATTGTGGAAATTTTACATGGGGAAATCAGCATTGTAGACTTCACAGAGAAATCAAACAGTGCTTTTGGAGTAAAATTTTTTGTGAAATTAGTTACCAGATGTAATGAGATGATGAGGCTGATTTGGGTTTTTTTAGTGTTGATTTGCTCTGTGTTGCTTCACACGGATGATGAAGTTTGCCGTGTCAAATGCATTAGTGGAGCTGAGTAGTGGAAGTGAGAGCAGCCACTGAGGGCTTGAGAGACAGCTCTCAATTGCCATCCCTATGCACAGGATTGAGAGGGTGGTGTGCTTAACAGCTTGGTGCTCACTTTGCTAGCTTACATCCACAGCCTCATTGCTGTAGCTTCAACAGGAATTGCCAGCAGCAGTTGGACTTGGAACAGGCTTCTTTGGGAATTGCCAGCAAAATGAGTATTCTGCAGTTGCTCTTTCGCAACAGCCTTTGTAGAGCATCAGCAGAGGAAATACGAGACAGATCTCCAGACCTGCATGCCAGAGTCCTCATCACAAAACCCCCCCGTGTTTCTAAAATTGTTCTTTGGGACATAGCTAAGCTATTGCTTTCTTTCCATCTTTCTTTTAGTCGCAGTCATCATTCAAGCACAGGAAGAGCCAGTCTTCTTCAAGTTCTCCCTCCAGAAGAAGCAGCAGCAGATCTCGCTCTCGCTCTCGGTCTCCGGGCCGGCCAGCCAAGGGCAGGCGTCGTTCTGCTTCCCAAAGCAGGGAACACAAGGAGGACAAGAAGAAAGCCATTCAGGAGACCAGCTTAGCTCTGCCGGTATTAGTTTTGTTTGTGGGGTTTTTGTGTGTGGGTTTGCTGGATTTTTATTTAAAGAAACTTTTGCTATTGGTGAAAGATTGGTTTTATGCAGACTGGGCTTATAATTGTTAAAGCCAGCTGCAGTTCATGTTCTCTAGACAGCATAATTACCTGCAAAAGTATATCTCAAAGCTGCCTTTTTTTAATTTGGAAATTGGGTTTCTAGCTTGCAATGTTTGAGGAAATTCTTGAGAGGTAAACCGAGGTTATAAAGTTCCACTTGAATTCGGTGATACTGAGAACTTCTCAGAATCCAAACAAACACAGATTTTTAAATATTTAGTATTGAAGTAATTGTTAGCCATGTGCTTCCACTTGTGAAATGAGGCAAAGGAAGTTAGCTTACTTTTAGATGTGTTAATTGGTACATAGCAGGTAGGTATGAGGATTAGAAATAAAATGAGTTCTGTTACCATATACACTTTGTTACAGCACTAGTGGAAAACACGCAGTGTGGGATATTTAAATATGGCCATGCTGATGGATAATATTGCAAAACTGGTTTCATTATAAAAACTAACCTGTAAGGATTTCTAACTTTACCAATATCTGGTGTCTAGCTGAAATTTATTAGTTTTGTTCTTAGCATTTTTGTGAAGATTGAGTGCTAAAAATGCTTCTGGTGATCTTTAAGTGAAGAGGAGTAGAGGTGGTGTTTCTCTGTGAAGAGACAAACAGCGTTTTTTTTGCCTCTTGTACCCTTTAGATGGCTTCTCACTTGTCTGAGAGACAGTCCCTGGAACTGGGAATGCATTCTGCTGACCTATTGAAAATGAACAGATTTTAGTTAGGTTTCAGCTAGATTAACCAGATTAATATAAACTAGCTGGATGGGTTTAGTAAATTGCTGCTCTTAGGCACTGAAACAGTTGTGGGGTTGGTTTTGCAGTGAGCTCCTTTGAGCTGTGTGATCCAGTGCCTGTGGATCACAATCAGGTTTTAAGCAAGCAGCTACAGTTTACTTTTAGTACTTTTAACCTTTTGGGATAAAAGGGTTAAAAAGTCTTTGGTGGTTTTGTCCTGGCTTCTATCTGAAGAGTAGGACTGATCTGTTGGCTCTTGTGAGACTGGAAAGACCAGGCAGTTGAAATAAAACATGAGTCATGTCTTCCCAGAGCTGTGTAAGCTACACTCACAAGAAGAATTCTTATGAGAGAATTTATTTCTTCAAAGATATTTTATGGAAAAGCAAACTTTCAGTTCTGCAGAACAGTGCCATATATAGGACACTGAAAGCTTAAACTGTGTTTCTTGTTTTGAGCAGAAACCGAGTGAGAATAACACCAAAAGGTACAATGGTGAACCTGAAAGTACAGAAAAAAATGCCACATCCTGCATCATCTTGGAGGTAGGAACACGGAATTTGCTCTTAGCTTTTTGTCACATTCCTAGCTTGGATCTCTCAGAAATTCCTAGAAAAGGGCAATACAATAATCAGGCAGAAATAGAAGGCAATATAAAACTTGGAGGTTAAGTAAGTTTGCTACAGAGAAAGTGATTTTTTTTTAAATTGTCCTGATTGTTATCTAGTGCCCAGCATGAAGGGAAAGTGGGAGGGTGGGAATGGATGACCTGTGCTGGAACTGCTGCTGATCTGTAATCACAGCCCAGCAGGTTACAGTGCCTGGTTTTAGCAGCCTCTTTATTTGAATGGGTAATTGTATATTGGTGTTTTACAGTGAGTAATGTCCTCTGGAATATAAAATATTGGACTAAAAGAAAGTAAAATCACTGGGAAACCTTCTAGTAAATTATTTTTATTCATTTACAGCAAAAGTTGAAACCAGAACTGGAAATCAAGCGTGTGCTTGAGCAGTACAGCTTGCGTTCGAGGAAAGATGACAAGAAAAAAGAAGAGATCTATTCAGAGAAAAAGACTTTTGTGGCTGTAAAACCAATTGAGAAAGTATCAACAAAAACAAAGGAGCTGGAGTTTGGGGGAAGAATTGGTACGTGTGCAAATTGTCTTAATAGTTGAAAATGAGTACTGTTTTGTGGGTTTTTACTTATTGACCATGCTGTCAGGTCAAGAACTGCTTTTTGGACCTTGGCTGCAGAATTCAGAGTAAAATTGTTGTGTTTCACTTCATTGGGTGGCAAAGAACCTTTAATGCACTTGGTTCATATGTGAAATACAGCAAAGATCTTGTGCCACCCCTTGCCACAGTGAGATTTAAATATTTCTAGATTAAATTGAAGAATAGCTAGCAAAGATTTTACATTTTTAAAACTTAGGTGCTTGAAACTTGACAATGAAGTATTTTTTAGACAATTTTTGGATTATTTTTGAAGGGATGCGATGAGTGTGAGCCCATGGTAGATGACCTTGTATGGAAGTGAGAAGTATGTCTCAGTGTCCTGTTACATGACTGTGGGATTGCTGCTGTCTTGTTCAGGAGAAAATAATGACAACCTCTTCTTTGTTATTTAATATTGAGCTTTTTTAGTGGGATTGAAACTATTTTTTAAATTTTCTGCACTTACCTTCTAACATGCCATGATGTCTGTTTACAGGGACCTTCATGCTGATGCTTCTCCTGCCTGCTACTGTGTTCTATTTGCTGTTGATGTGCAAAGAAGATGATCCAAGTCTTCTGAACTTCCCTCCTCTGCCAGCACTTGAGAGTCTTTGGGATGGGAGGGTGTTTGGTGTCTTTCTTCTCTGGTTTTTCCTTCAAGCTGCGTTTTACTTGCTGCCAATTGGAAAGGTAGGCTGTTGGGAGCACTTGGGTCTTTATGGGCAACTAAACTGTGTGTTAGGCTGGAAGGTGGGCTGTGTTCTAAATGCAGTGCATTTGAAAGCAGTTTGATGAGTTTTTTGTAATAAAGTGGAATACAGCTGCTGCAGATTTCTGTAAGCTTAAAACAGCACAGCTGGTTCAGAATTTTTGCATTTCAGAGCCTTCCAGTAGAGAAGGCAGAAGGCATTTTATAGGCATTCAGATCAAACTGTGGATAAACTTTGCTTAATAGAATTCTAGAAGAATTTTAGGTATCTGACTTCTAATTTCACAAACTATTTTGATACTCAGTTTCTTATGGATATCCAGGCTTTTGGAAAACAGTCTTCATTTACGGGAATCTATAAACCATTCTAGCCATATGTATGAGTATCAGGCAAAGGCTCTCCTTCCCTCTCTTGTGACTTGAGGGTTACTGGCAGATTCTGAAAGGACACTCTGAAGTAGATCAGTCATGTTTTATTGCTGAACATGTTCACAATGACTGGAGAAGTTCTGCTTTCTTGAAGCTGGTTAGGAAGAGGTTTATTTTAAATAATGTTTTTATTTGAAACTCTTTTTCATTTGCTGTCCAGAGTATGTTTTCCAGAACAATGCATGAGCTTCAGGTCTGAGCATGTCCAGCTGGTTGCTTTGACTGAGTGTCTTTCTGACAGAGTTGAGCTTGGTTTTTCTCTCTTGAAGGGCCCACAGAAAATACTTTGTTGAGCATTAATATTTTATTCTCCTTAGGTTGTAGAAGGCCTGCCTCTTTCCAGTGGAAGGAAACTGCAGTACCGGATAAATGGTAAGCATGGTGCAGTTGGTGATTCCAAAACTGACTCCATTGTGTGATTTGCAGTGCTCAGCACCATAAAATATAAATGTTGAAAGGTACAGTTTGACCAGAGAGCATATCTGTTGTCAATCTTGGATAAAATAGGATGAGCCTTTTCTTGGAAAAATGTGGTTAGTTATCATCAGGAACTAAGTGCCCCGAGAGCAAGACATTACACTGGACAGAGGTGGTAGTGGAATTCAAATACTACAGTTAAAAAGCTGACTTTTGTCATAGTCTGGTAAGATGCACCATTTTAAAGTTGGAGTAGGGCTGTAAGTGACAAACAAGGAGAATTGCATCCTGAAAAAGTGAGTCTCCTTGAGGCTGTCACATACCTGTCTTGGCTTTGGACTTTTGTCTGTAGTTGTGCTATAGTGCTGCAATTCTTTCTGCATTCTGATAAAGGGAGGAAGTGAGCTACATAATTTGGATTATTAAAAAAAACCCACATAGTCTTGGTGCTTTGAAGGCTAACTTTAAAAGCAAATTTAAAAGCCTTCTGGAGGAAAGGTAAGGACAAGAGGCACTGGGCACAAAGTGAAGTGCAGGAGTTTGCATCTGAACTAGACCAGATGAACTCTGGAGGTTCCTTCTAAGCTCACCCCTGTGACCTGTGAAGGGATCCACGAGAGTCCCCAGCTGAGGGCAGCAGAGAACTGCCTGCTCCTGTTTGGGCATCAGTCCATTCTGCATGGAATTAAACTCTCAGTGTATGCAAAAGTTTTTGTGTTCAAGTTTTGCCTTGATAAGTCATTTTAATACTTTAATTACTGCTATCTGTATCAAGGTATAGATGAAGATAATTCAAAGATGAGAACATGGTTGTCTCAGCTGTCCCACAGATAAGACTTTGTGACCTGCTCTCATTATCCTTTAGTAGTGTCAGTGTCCATTTTTCCACTAAAATCTGAAACTGGATCCTGTGGCATAAAAAATTGAGAAGTATTCAGAGTGTTCCTGCCTCTTGTCCTTTTGGTGAGCACAGTTTGAGGGCTTGGAGTCTCTCAGTTATATTGCTGTGCCCCAGAGGTTTGAACCATGGGATGTCCAAGATGTTACTGCAATATGGACAAATATTGGAAGAAGTAAAAGTGCAGAAAGGTTGGATTAGGTAGGTCCTACTAAAACAATAAATTGCTTTGTTTTTTATTTTGACTAATATGTCTTTCTTCTACATCCTTTAGGGTTTTATGCTTTTATTTTGACTGCTGCAGCTATTGGAGTTTTATTGTACTTTCAGTTTGAGCTTCACTATGTGTACGATCACCTCATGCAGTTTGCAGCGTCAGCTGCAGCTTTTTCTTTGGCACTGAGCATTTATCTGTACGCTCGGTCCCTGAAAGCACCCGAGGAAGAGCTGGCACCAGGTGGAAATTCTGGTGAGTTAGAACATTCTGGGTGATCTCTTTCCAGTTGTTTGCTATAGTTTCATTTGTACAAATTCAAGGCTAGATTTGGGGCTGGTTATTACAGTACTGTGACTTCAATTTTGCTCTGTGAAGTGTTGGTTGGGGTTTTTTTCCACAAATTCAGTCCCAGATATGAAGTCAGGGCATTTTTGTCCACCTTTTTTGATGAATGGGTAATTCTCACAGTGAAAGGGAATTTTTTCCCAGACAAAAGCAATTAAATAGGAGAAAATGTAAAATAAATTAATGCCATATGATCATGTTCATAGAAACTGTGATGGGAGCTTCAGGATAAGGCTGAAAATAAAGAAAGAACAAATGTCAGGGAGAACTTCTAAAGTGGTTAGTCCTCCTAATTAATAAAAAATTAGAGCATCTTAAAATACAAACTGTTTAGATTTTGTTTGGTGTTTTGCACCTACTCTTCAAATTTTTTTTTGCCAATCTGAAGGAAGTGAAAGGGAATTTTTTCCCAGACAAAAGCAATTAAATAGGAGAAAATGTAAAATAAATTAATGCCATATGATCATGTTCATAGAAACTGTGATGGGAGCTTCAGGATAAGGCTGAAAATAAAGAAGGAACAAATGTCAGGGAGAACTTCTAAAGTGGTTAGTCCTCCTAATTTGTTTAGATTTTGTTTTGTGTTTTGCACCTACTCTTCACATTTTTTTTTGCCAATCTGAAGGCTTTTAAAAATTTGTAATGAGGGAACATTAGTGGAAAGTGGGATTTTATTTCTGGGGAGGAGTGTAGTGGCAGATAACAGCAAGAGTGTTGCTAACAGAGGCTGTGTCTTATCTGCAGGGTATTTTATTTATGACTTTTTTACTGGACATGAGTTAAACCCTCGTATTGGCAGCTTTGACCTCAAATACTTCTGTGAGTTGCGTCCAGGATTAATTGGCTGGGTGAGTCAGTAATCTGAGTTATTTTATTTGCTTAAATTTTACACTGAGGGATTTTTGTACACCCCTCCACACACATGTAATTGATATTAAGGGTATTTATGTATTTATAATTACTTATAAATGAGTACTGAAAAACAGTTCCATGTTGCTAGTTTTTTAATGACTATTTTTATTCACTTGAAGGCAATTTCTACCTTCTTTGTTTTGTAGCAAATTAAAATCCTTTTTAAGGTATTTGTATGTTGAAGTTACAGAGCTTCCAAAGTGTGGTTAGTGGCAAACTGACTTCTTCTTTATTGTTTTTTCTGCTCTAAACCTTGGTCAAAAATACTTGTGTTAAAATGTCCTATAGTGTAATAGAAAAGACTACTTTCTTTTACAAATAAACTTTTAAATAAAATGTTTTCTACCTTAGGTTGTTATAAACTTGGCAATGCTCTTGGCTGAGATGAAGATCCACAATCTCAGTGTGCCATCCCTGTCCATGATTCTTGTGAACAGCTTCCAGCTTCTCTATGTGGTGGATGCTCTTTGGAATGAGGTAAATGCCAATCCCCTTCAGCTGGTGCCATTTCTAATTACAATGTTAAGAGAAGGAGGCTTTGGAAATGCTAAAATTCCTTCTTCCTTGTCTCCAGGAAGCTGTTTTGACTACAATGGACATTACCCATGATGGATTTGGATTCATGCTGGCGTTTGGAGATCTGGTGTGGGTTCCATTTGTCTACAGCCTGCAGGCCTTCTACTTAGTGGGTCATCCCACCACAATTACTTGGCCTGTTGCTGCTGCAATTACTGTTCTGAACTGTAAGTTGCAGTAAATGTTGTTGCTGTTGGTTACAACATAGTTCTGATTCTGTTTCTTCAGAGATGGGAGGGGAAGCTTTAGCTCAGATGCAGCACTCATTGGCTACTGTGAAATACAAAGAATATAATAAATCCTCATTTTAGCAAAAGGATAGGTGAGACTCTGAACACCTAATTGTTCTGTGGAGAAGCAGCTCTAGGTGGGTGCTGTCTGGAGTTGAAGAAGTGATTTAACATATTTTGAGGTTCTGTGGAGAAGCAGCTCTAGGTGGGTGCTGTCTGGAGTTGAAGTGATTTAACATATTTTGAATTTAATAGATGCTTTTTAAAGTCAATCTGAGCGACTCATTAAAAAAAAAAAAGTCAGTACCTTGTTGGCTCCACTCTGCTGAACCTAGGGAAAAAGTAATTGTTTGCATCTCCTTACCTGATGGCCATAGTTACAAACACATGTCAGTAGAAAACATCTTTTTTCATCAAAGCTGAGTGCTTTGAGAAAAGATCTCACATCTTTAGGCAACCTTAAATTTGCACCAACACGTGCTTGTTGCCCCTGTTATCTGACTAGGAAAGCCATAAAAAACCACTCCTATTTTGTAGACATGACAAAGATTGGGAAAAATGAGAAGATGTACAGCTTGATATGTGGAACCTGAAAAACAGAAAATCACTTTTTCATCTTCACCTAATGTTTCCTCATGGGTTTCTATTTAAAAAAAAAAAAATCTTTATTCAAAGTATGTTGTGATCATCTTTTTTCAATGCAGCTTTGGAAAAAGCAAGTTTAAGCTGCTGTGTGAAAATTATGGGGGGTATGAATTTCAAACCCAGATAATTCCTTGCCTGGTTCTTTTGTTGTCATGATCTTGTAAAAGAGTTGTCAGTTTATGGAGTAGGTGCTGTAACAAAGTGCTAGGCTGCAAAATAGAGCTGTAATCATAGAATGTGAATTTCAAGCTCAGTGTAACATTAAAAAACTCAGCTATAGATGTGAGAATAAAGGTTCTTCAGAATCTCTTCAAAGTTAGTCAGTAACAAGAAGGATCTCATGGAATGCAGGTTTCCAGTGGCATTTCTACCTTGTTAGAGCTCTGAGAACCAGAAAATACCATTTGAATCTCTGGGGAAAAGATTTTGATGGAATGAGTGTGGCAAAGGGCATATGAGTGCTTTTGTTGAAGCTGAAAAAAACTGGAAAATACTGAAAATGCAAAATCCATCATGTTTATTTTCAGGTATTGGGTATTACATCTTCCGCAGTGCAAATTCTCAGAAAAACAATTTCCGACGGAATCCAGCAGATCCCAAATTGGCCAGTGAGTGCATTTTTTATTCCATTGGCTGTGATTTTATTCAATGGCTCTTTGTAGTATATGAATACATATTTCAGTCACTGCAATGACCACAATACTCTGTTCACAGATCTGAAATTCATACCCACTGCAACTGGAAAAGGGCTTCTTGTCACGGGTTGGTGGGGTTTTGTTCGTCACCCTAATTACCTCGGTGACATCATCATGGCTCTGGCATGGTCCCTACCCTGTGGTGAGTTTCTGACTGAAGTGGATTTTTAGCAGAAATGTTTTTGTTTTGCATCTGTCTGGGCTTGAAATGCCAAGTGGTAATTATCTGAGATAGCAAACCCTATTGAACAGCAGATTTCTGTGTCATAAGTCTGATGCAACACACTTTTACTTCCATTTTACCCTTTCTAACTTGCTGCAGATTTGACACATACTAAAGATTTTCCTCATCTTTCTGACACTTTATCATTCAATAACCATGGGACTTACTTGCTAATTAGCTGTTTAAATTTTTTAGGCTAGTGAGTGTATTTTCAGCTGAAGTTCCCCAAAAGTGGATGTTTGCTTGGAGACAAGGGCCACCACATACAAGGATAACTTGAAGTGAAAGTTATTTAAAAGGAAGGTCATCAAACACAGTGAAATTATCTTTCAAGGTGTTTGTTCATAATACGCAGAGGTGGACTCTACCCTCAGGTGGGGTCTCAGGAGAGCAGAGCAGCGGGTTAGAATCAGAACTGCCACGCTCCTCCTGATGCAGCCCAGAGTACAGTTGGCTTTTTGGGCTGCAGTCTCACATTTCTGGGTCCTTTGCAGTTCTTGTAATCCACAGGTCAAGTGGTGTGCTCTGAGCAAAGCTGGACTCGTGTCTGCAGGCAAAGCAGAGAAAACCTTGTGTGGGGCAGAGATTTGACTGGAAATCTGGTTTTGATAGCTAAAGAACTTAAAATGACAATAACACCTGAATGTGTGCCAGCTTTGCAGGCATTGAGAGTGAAATTGGTAGATTTTGTGACTCTGAGTTTAAGAATCACTTTCTGTGGGTTTGTGGGTCGTTTTCCATCTGCATGTGTTGCACAGTCCTGTTGAATATTCGATGCTTTGGTATAAAATGCTTCAGCCTTCAACAAGTGTGTGTCACCAGCTTCGAACATGTTAACAGCTACCACCTCTAGATCTTTGTCCTGGATCTCAGTTCACTTTGTCCCTTTGCAGGTTTTAATCACATTTTACCCTATTTCTACGTGATCTATTTCATCTGCCTGCTTGTCCATCGAGAGGCTCGTGATGAGCACCACTGTAAGCAGAAGTACGGCTTGGCCTGGGAGCGGTACTGCCAGCGCGTCCCGTACCGCATATTCCCCTACATCTACTAGAGCACTCCGGGGGCTGGGCCACGTTCCTGCTACACTTGGATTCCTTGCAGAGAAACATACCTCTTACCTTTGCACTTGGGCATTTGGTATTTAGGCTTTTAAAGAAAACAAAACAAACAAAACCCGGCCAAACGTGGGAGTGCGTCAGAGGTGTTGCTTACGAGTAGACTTCGAGATGTGAGTTATGTGAACTGACTGTCTGTGACTTCAATTTTTAAAAAAATTGTGAATTTTCAAAAGTCTTCGAGCCCTAATTTTTCAAGCTAAATTTAATCTAGAATTCTGAGTTTACATTTTTTTTATTGCATTTAATTAAGCACTGTGATGTAAAGTATATTATTTTCTTAATACAATAAATGCTGAAATTCCATCCAGTTCATTTTTTGGTGTTACTCGTACCATCTAACTTTAGATGTCCAATTTAGTTGCCTGAATTGGAGGAGCAGCAGGGCCTTTTTGGTCAGTGGAGCTGGAAGCAGAGGATGTGACCCATGTGGGGGGCCTGCAGCCCCACGACCAGAGCTGGCACAGCTCGGCTACATGGTTGTTCCTCCCCTGGCTTTTCACTGATGGCATTTTTTTTGGTCAGAGAGGCTCAGCTGGCCCCTCCTGCCCTGCACCTGCAGGAGGATAAAGAGATGGAATTGGGAGAAGGGACACAGCTGTTCCCTTCTCCCACCCCAGGTTGTTGAGGCATTTCCAGGAATGCCCAGGGGCAGCTCTGAGCCGCTGCCTGGCAGCGCCCCTGGCCCTGGAGGTGGAAGCCACGCTTGTGGCTCCCACTCCTGGAGGGAGATGAAACACTTCAAACACCTCTGTGGCTGTGGAAGGGAGTAGTGAACCCTCAGACTGCCTCTGGCATTGAGCACGGGGTAAAAAGTGTGCAGTGTCTGCCTGTTGGGCACAAAAGGATAAAATGACCACAGCTGGCTCCTTCTGATCTTTGTAAATTACGTCTTAATGTACCATAGTGTTTACCAAGTGTGTATAATAAAAGCCTCCACGTTTTTGCTGTACAGTGTTTGGGTTTGAAAAATGCAACAGCTTTTTTAGAAACAGGAGAAATCAGTAACTAAACCAATTTCCAGTAATTTTTAAAAAGTTAATTGAATAAAGGGTTTTGTAAATTAATGTAGTTAATTCTTGAAACAATTGAAGTGTTCATTTAAATATTTGTATTGACAGATATGCTATGAAAATATAGGAAATGCTCCTCAATCCAAAGTTGTTTTTTTGGTTTCTTTTTGTTTTTAATTTGGCATTGCTACCTCATATGTAGGTGTTGCCTTTTGTACTGTTGCAGATAGAGAAATAGCTATTTTTTTGCTATTGCTATTTAAAACAACATTTTTTTACATGAGCCTGTGGTTAAACTCAACCACTTTCTAATATATTTTTGTATATATTTGACTTTTTAACTAATGTATGTGTTCTGGTCACTAGCTGTGTTCTTTGTCTAACTGGCTGTAAATGATATGCCCTTGTGGTATTTACTTCATAAGTAGAATAATTTTACTGAAATACTCTTGCTTAATTAATTAGCTTTTATTCTGTTGTCACAAGTAAGAGCTTTTCACACGCTTTGTACATGAAGTTTATAGCACAAATTGCCCTAAAAAGCTTACTAGAATATGAAATAAAGTGCAGATACTTCTGCACTTGCTTGCAGGAGTGTTCCTAATGAATTGGAATGTTATTTATCAATTGTTTCAGTTATTTTAAAATGTTGATGTAATTGAAATCTAGCATGTGATTTTTTAAAAAAAATAAAATAAAATAACCTATTTTGTACACGGGCATTTTTTAAAGATAATTGTACAATTGAAGTGTATATAATGTAGCTTGATTGTTGGTGTTGTAAGGAAATTGTTTTAAGACAAGTACTTTGATTGCTGGCAGAAAATAGCAGTGCCTCTAACAAGACTCGAGAGAATTCACTCCTGTGAAGCAGCAGATGAAACTGGGATGTTGCTGTTTTCAATCCTTGCTGAGGGGATTTGTGGGAAATGGAGAAATCATTAAACGGCCCTGGTGTGCAGCTGGTGTTTCAAGGCTGCTGAGGGAAGGCACTGGGACTCTCAGCCTGTGAAGCAGGAGCTGCTCCTGCTGCTGTTCCCAGGTTGATCTGCTGCCGCCCAAGGTTGTTCAAATGTCATTCAGAGCCCTTGTCTTTCAGAATCTGATCCTGACCAATGACAGCTTCATTTGCATATTGAATTTTATGTGAATTTGATTTTGGAGTAACTGTTTTTAATACAAACGAGCCCAGAGCTAAAATAAAGGTTTTGCTTAAAACAAGTAGAGCATTTCTTTTTTTTTTTTCCAATTCATGGGGATACCTGATAAAAATGACATTGCTTTTCCTTATTTAGGGCAGGTGTGAGTTTGCTGAAGTTCCTGGTGTAGCTGTGTTTGTGGGATGAGTGTTACAAGCTCAGGTGTGGTGCTTCTCTTAGTCTGCCTGGGCATTTTTTCTTCTTCCCTACTGCTGCTCCAAACATAAACTTAATTTCAGCTGTAAAAATACAGAATTATCACTGAATCTGCCTATAGGATATTGCATTTCCCCCCACAGCCTCTATTAGGAGTCAAAACCAAACCCAATTAGGCTGGATCTGCATGAAGTGTTACTGTGGAGGAAATAAATGTAAGTTTGGCCTACAAGGCTGTAGTGGAAATATGATACAGGAAGAGGAATGATAGTTTTGCTTACAGAAGGATGTTTGCCCTTAGGTAATAAAAATGTTTGCTTAAATTACATTTACCAGAGCTCATGAAATCCTTACCAGAAGAACAGGTTTTGCATCCTGGGGAGTGAGAGCTGTTTGGGGGAGTGGGTGGAAAACCTTTCCTGTGTGTGGATGGAGAACATATTGCACTGTCTGTACAGAACTGCTTTCTGCTGGGCAAGTTCCCTTAAATTAGAAGGAAATGCTTTGATTGAGCTTTCACTCTTTTAATATTTAAAAAAGAAATCTTAACCAGGGAACTTTTTAGCAAGTATTTTTCCAAACGTCTTACCTTTTTGTATGTACTAATGTCTGCAATAGCAGCGTTGCTGAATGTCACCAGAAACACTTTGTGTCCCACTGTGGGAGCGGGGAAGCATTTTGAAGGAAGAACTGGAAGCTGGCCAAACTGGACTGGTGCTTTTTAATTTTATTTTTTATTTTTAATGAGAGGAGCGGGGAAGCATTTTGAAGGAAGAACTGGAAGTTGGCCAAACTGGACTGGTGCTTTTTTTGTTGGGTTTTTTTTTTAAATGAGTGTGTGTGTGTGTGGTTGTCATATTCCCATCATGTCAACATCCCATCCCTCTTCCTCCTCAGAACACGACCCGGTGCTGCAGCCGGATGTTCCCAGTAATTTTCCTTGTGTACCTCGAGCTATTTTGTTCCTCTGAGCAGGGATAGGGAACGCCAGGGCCCGGGATTGCAGCAAATCCTTTTGGTGCCTCCCCCGGTGCTGCATGTCGGGCTGCAGACGCTGGGTGGAGCCGGGTGTTCGCTGCTGCTCTGTGATCCCAAGAGCAGCGCTCGCCTTGCTGCGGGCAGGACGCATTTTTCACTGCAACCGTCGGTTTCCCTGCCCTCTGCCTGAAGGATTGGAAGAGAGCAGCAGTGCCCTGTGTCCTTGTGCTCTTCAATTCCCTCCTAACCCTTGGCTGAAGGAGGGAATGATGCTCATGCATGAACTGGGGGACAGTGCCCTCCTGGGGGCCCTGTGAAATGCCATGGAAGTGACTTGGACTGTGCACGCACACAAGCTTTTCTGCCCTTCCTCTAGGACAAGCTTCCTCTTGAGCTTTATTCCCTGCCTTTATTCCCTGTTGGAGCTGGGTATCGCTAGGTTTAGTCAGCCTGACTTGGGCCCTTCTTGCTTCTGTGTTTCACACTGCAGAAATTTTAATGTTAATGAACTGATCAGACAGAGGATCTTAAGCCTAAAGCTTAAAATCACGTTAATTCTTGTGAAAAGAGTTGTAATAAATGGTGGATCCTGAGGGATATAAGCGGAAATTAACACCCAGAGGAGGGGGAAAATGTTGAACTCAAAACCACGTTCAAATTTAAACCATTTGCTTTTGGCAAAACAGCTTCAAAAAAGCCCTCATATTAATTACTATTAGTGGAAAAGCCCTTCTACTGGCAAGGCAGCTGATGTAAAAAACCAAAGCAGAACTATTTCATGCTCTTTTCTACGTGTAATTTTATAATCCTGTCAAGACTGAGAGCAAACTGATCCTGCAGACAGAAGGTGAGCACTGCAATCATACAGCAGCTTCTGCATGTGTTTGTATCTGCTTATCACAGCCTGCAGGGAATGGAACCTTGCCAGCCTGGGAATACTCAATTCCCACCAAAATAAACCTGTGAGAAGTTTCCTGTGAGCAGCTGGGAGCTTATGGAAGCGTACAGTAAAAAAATTTAAAGCTTGTTAGCCGCCACTTGTGGAAGTCTTTGGTACAAATTTAGGGGCTCCTTAGCAACACCTTTTGAGTCTCCCAAGTGAGCTGTTGCTGCAGTTGAAGGATTGCACAGTAAAGAATCAGAGTTCCTGACCCATGGCCTGGTGGCTGTGTTCAGCCTGGTGAGAATTTATAACAAATTATCACAGCCCAACTGCTTGGTTTGACACATCCCCCACCCCCTTCCTAAATTAAACAAAATCAAAATGAAACAAGGAAAATTTTGTTGTGCAGTTCCTTCAGGACATTCCTGAAACTTGCAGTTTTCAAGGTTTGCTTGCTTCAAGTTAAGGAGGTAAAAAGAACAATTTTAATGTCTCCTAAGCTTTGGATGAAAATGCTGATCTTCCACCTCTGAACCTCAGGTAAAAACATTGTTACAATGAGGTAAAGACATTGTTATAATCAGACAAAAACATTGTTGTAAAGGTATGTTCCCACACTGACCTAAACAAATACAGGTATTTTTCTTAAACATCAAGACAAAAATTATAATTCTCATTTTTATTTTAATAGCAAACCACACATTTTCAATCCCACTCCTTAACTCCCTGCTTAATCTCATGTTTTTATGTGCTCAGCTCCTTTGATGAAGTTAGTATTTTACAGAGCACTAGAAAACAAAAATTGCTCAGCATCCTCTTAATTTTTGTCAGCAATTAAAGCTGCAGTTTATTGCAAACCTCATTAACTTTGGAAGAAAGGGCCTGGTTTTATCATTTGAGCCACATTAGCTGTACCTTATGAAGCCCTGCACTTTTGGCTGCACTTCTCCAATTGATATTTCATGGTCCAGACAATTTGCAGCAATTTTTGCCTGTAATGAGCCATTATCTGAGCTGTAAAAATCTGCTAACCAAGCATCCTCAGTCTGAAATTGTCACCTATATACAACTGTAATGCAAAGAGCCCCTGCTTATCTACATGGCTCCAATAGCTTATACATGTGCAAAGTACATATTCTGTTGCATTCATTTGTATTTCTGATAACATATATCTGTATTCAGAGATGTAATTAAGAAAAAAAACGAGAAGTAATCAAAAAATCCAATCTATTCCAGTACAATAATTTTATTAAACACACCTGGTGTTGTTTTACACCATTTAACAAATGGAACCAGATGAAATGAAGTATTTCCTTGTGATCTTATGAAAACTCCTCATTAATACTGAAATGATAATTATGCTATAGATAACATGACTTACTGAATTACAGCAGTGTGGCATTTTCTATACTGTGTTTAAGACTGCACCAGGTCTCTCCATGATATGTTTCTATTTTGAGAAACTACAGATTATTCGATGAAGGATTGATTCCATGAATATTCTTGCCTGAAATTTCTTCTGTCAAATTAGTTGTGTGTTCTGCCTGTGTGTGCTGTTACAGAAATACACAATTTTCACAGCTTCTTCTAAGTGAAATAAGTGAGAAAATAAGAAAACACCATTAAAAAAAATCCCACCAACAAAACCAGCTTCTAAGTAGTAATGGATTAAAATAGCAACAGGCAGAGAACCTGTGAAATAGATGCTGAAATCTTAAATCTGCCTGGTTCTCCCAGCCTGCCTCTTCTCATAAAGGTCTTTGTGCTTCCCACCTGTTTAGTGCAATTGGCTTATTCCCAGCTGCCGTGTCAGGGAGTGTCCTGCAGCCTTCCTCCTACATCAGGGAAGTATCAGCACAGGTCAGGAATGTGATGTATGGTCACTAAAAAGAAGTGGAAGTTGGTGTCTGATCAGTCTGACAGGACACGTGTTTGTCACTGGGTTTGGATGACTGTAGTCGTGGCAGGCCCCATCATGCTGGACAACACACAGTTAATAGCAACATCAAAGTCTACAAGATTTTGTAATTCAAAAGAAAAGGATGACCAAAAAGTTCATATTTTACAGAAAATGGACATAAGGATGAGAACAATTGCTGTGAGAACCTGGATGATGAAGACAGGTTGCTCATACAGATGCATCCAAATATCTCTTCTGTGGAAAAAGAGCAGCAATGGTTCCTGCTGAAAGATTTTTATTTCCTAAGCAGAATTTTTAGGTGTCTTTGGAATTGAGGAAATTAAATTAAGCTGGAGTTTTCCAGGAAAAACCAACAGCAAATTTGTTCCTGACTAAGACAAAATTCAGAGTCCACCATGGAGAGAAATTGAGGATGCATCCTAAGGATAATCCCATCCCAGATGAGCAGATCAGCAACAGGAGAATGGATTTTTGTTGCTGCTTTGAAAGGGGCAGCGTCAAGAAAGGACACTGGCAAGTGAAGCAAGGGCTTCCCCATGCTGGCCAGGAGAAGTGAATTTGAATTTCCTGAGACCCTAAACTAGTTTGCCTTGGCTGAGGATGTCCCAGGGGATCTCCTGTGGTCAGGTCAGAAATTTCTCTTTCCATCTTCAGGAAGGATCTGAGCACTGGGGCTGGAGATGAACCTCAGCACAGCTAGCGAAAAATTGCCCCAATCTGAAGCAGCCCAAAGAGAATTCAAGAAGTGAAAGGACCTCCCTGAGCATCCCAAATCTCCAGAGTGATCATTTAGCTGCACTTCTAAAGTGACACTTCTGGGCTGCTTTCAGGTGTTCTGTGGCATTTTAAGTCACAAAAGGGAGGCAGAGTGGTTTGACAGGAGCACAAGCCAGCACCCTGGCAGGACCACTGGGTAAAACTGGTCCTGATTACTGTGAATCCAGGTTTGGCTTGTTAAAGCTCAGCGGGAGCACATGGCAAATTAACAAATAAGTGGAGTTTGAAATGGCTTCTTTGCAGTTTCCATCTGCAGTCACTCTCCACTTGAAGTATCAGTCCCGTTTTTGCCTGTGCTCTTGTGAATGAGCCTTCACTGGTGCACAGGGCTCCTTTTAATGATCTTGTAACGTGTTTGCACAAGCCACTTATACCAGGGAGAAATTCTCTTTAATGAAATATGTAAATCTTAGTACTTCCCAGCATCTGACACTAAAAGATAAGGAATTTAAAGGATTTGCCCTGTTGCTATAAAAAGATAAAGCAAGGCTCAGGATATGACAGCAAGCTCCTGCAGTTGGATTCACAAGGGTTTGGAAGAAACCACAGACAATTTTGGGACTCACTTGGAATACAGACACATGCAAGGTGCATGGAATAGTCCTGAGTTATTTCAGCCTGGAAAAAACACTCAAACCAGTATAAAGAAATCAGTTACCAGGGATTTGATTTTTTCCTTCTCTAGGAAATATAATTGCTCTCAAAAAGACTGATGAAGATTGATCATGAGGTCCAAAGTTAAAGTCAACTAATGATGATGTGCAACTTAAGTTGCACATTTTCACCCATTGCAAAATGAGTGTTTGCCCTTGTCCAAACACCCATTCAGGCAGCTTCATGCTGACTTCTGTGCCACATGCAAAGTTAAAAGTTAAAATAGAGCTGATAAACCACCTCTCTTACTTTCTCTACTATTTTATTATATCTATAACATTCCATCATCACCACTGACCTAACTGGCAAAAAATTCTAGATGTCAAAGTTTGTTTTCTCACCTCTGTTATGATTCTTTTATGGTTTCCCAAAAGACAAGAACTTTTATCACTCCTTTGAACAGAAAACATTTTCAATGTATTCCTTATCAAAATTCCAGCTAAGTAGGAAAAATGAAAATTTAAATAACCACTTGCACTACCATTTGCATTGTCACCTACATTAATTTATCTTAGCAGGCAATAAAACAGTATTTCTAAAGATTTCTGGCTGATACACCATTCTGTATTAAAACACTAGATACTGTAGAATCAGCTGGCTGCAGAGTGAAATTTTAGTGATTCCAAGTCTCACTTTAAACAATTGTGGTTTTCTGTATGTAGGTAAGAATTGGTCCATGTCAACCTGTCATATTTATTTATTCTCATATTTATTTAAGTTCTGCTGAAAATTAGAGAAGCAGAGCTCATAAACCCCAAAAAGCCATTGATGATTGGTCTCACTGATCATTTTTGGATTTAAAACCCAAAGAAGTGAAGTAATTTCTAACCCCATGATTTTACATACAAGTCTAGGTGCAAATGGGAAAGCAAAAGCTGTAATTCTCATTGAAAATCTGATTTAGAATCCAAGTGTTTTTCACAGCTTCTAGCACCAGTATTTTTCATTTGGACGTATTGGACCATATGAGCTGTTAAGCACAACTTGGAGAAAAGTTATTAGAATTTAATAATCTACTGCTTGTGAAGGATGTTCATCAAGCATAAAAAAAAAATCCATCAAAGCAGAAACCATGGCTGATGTAACCCAATTCTCAATCATGCTATTAATTGGAATATCACTGTGTCTAATCCTTATAATGACAGATGTGCTTTGTGGAAGATGATCTGACACTGGATTTGAAAACAGAGAGAGAATTACTTATTGGATTTTCTTCTTAAATGTACAAAATCATACGCAGATAGAAGGCTTTAAGAAGCAATTGTGCATATTAATTGAAGGCTTTGGTCTTCAAAAATTGAATAGCATAGCAGAAACACAATAATACTGCTGAGTGACATGTAGTATGTTTCATATCCAAAAATATGAAGGGGTTGTTCTTCAAATATGTCATACACAAGGTTATTAAAATTATTGGGGATTTTTTGGCCAGAGTTTCTTACAGAGTGTTTATGTAAAGCAGAAAATAATTTTCATACTCATCCTCTGATTCCAAAACACCTGTAGTTGCCAAAGAAAATGCAATAGACATGAAGCTTTCCTGATAATGACTGCAACTCATCAGGACACTTTTCCAGATTTTTTTTCCCCACTGAATTAATAAAACAGGAAAAAAGAAGCCAAAAATCTTCAAATATTTCACTGCAATAAACTGACATACTTTGCAGCTTTTCAATTACATTTCACACATGGTTTTATAAAAATACACAGTAACTGGCTGGTATTTTTGGAATGTTGGAAGCCAAATGAAATATGAAGCATTAAATCACTGCTAAGAGCAAGGGGGTAAATAATTTTGCAGTCGTGCCACTGAAATTCAAAATGCATGGAACCCGTGGGTCATGACATTAATTAGCTTTCAGGTCAAACAGGATCAGTTTCCTGGATGCAGAATCCAATTTTGAAACTTCTGTAAAGTTGGCATTCCTTGGGAAATATCAGCAGAGATCCAGGAGCTCCAGAGATGTTTTTGAGCCTCCATGTGTGTCTTAGGGTCTTAAAGAAAATCCTTCAGCAACATCTGGGCTCCCCCTGGGTTATCTCCCAGCACACTTTGCAATCTTTAAATTGCAAGGATACCCAGAAGGTGAATCTGGATTGAAAAGTGGATTGACTCAACTGAAATTACCAGATGCCATTTAAATGTTTACTGCTTCCTTAGTCTGTCCAACAGCACCATCAGAGACTTCACAATCTCCTTCTGAGACACTGAAATGTCTGCAATTTTTTTTTTTTTTTGTGGTTATATAAAAAAGTTCTGTCACTTTCCAAACTTCTTTGAAGCAAACTGCTAAGTCTGTGTCACAATTCTGTGGAGCTTTTAACACTGCAGGGCTCCCATCCTTCACTCTTTGGTATTAGTAGTGAAAAAACCTGAATATTTCTCATTGTATCTTTGAATATATTTCCAATCTGTGTAAAAATACACATATGGCTAAGCTTTCAAGCAAATGTTTGTTGTTAAAGATTCCAAAAAGACCACGAACAAATGCAAGTAGACAGACACCAGTTACTCAAACTCACTGCATTAATATTTACTCTGTATTTTCAACCAGTAAATGGAAGAAAAATCTGGAACAGGACTAGATTTAATCATGCTGCCCCTTTGCTACAAAATTTAATTGTCCCTCGGGGCATAGTGATTGTTTTTTATAGGGGGTAAAAAATAAAATTGCTGCACGTAAAGAAACTGAAGAAAAAGCAGGACAAGAGCTGCAAGACTGAAATATGTCCTTGTTATCCAGTGCTATTTCTGGGATGACAGTTTTCTCTTTTTTCTTCAGGGATTTGGCAATAGTTTTGCTCAACCCAGCAATGTAATCACAGGAATCTGCAAGTGTAAAATCGTGGTGGATGAAGAGATTATTAAATTTTAAAAAAACCCTGCATGTGTTTGTCAGAGCGAAATGGGAAAGCATAAAAACCTGAAAATCCCATTAAGTCAGAAATGTACTTGACACCAACATTTTGGTGACTCTTACAGTTTCAGTCTTTTCTTTGCCCTTTACCTTTAAAATAATAACCTATTGTTAAAAATGCACATGCAGATATCACAAATATATGTGACAGACACATGGAGCTGACAAGCAGCAGCATCTGTCTGTAACTTCACAGTCTTATTGGTATTGCAAGTAAATTATAAATCATTGTTTTTTTAAAAAAAATGACTGTTCTACCAATCAGCCTATTTGATAGCTTGAAAAATGCCCAGAAAACCACACTTTTTCAGAGCAGACAATGCCTTTAGTATGCTTCTTTTACAGAAAACCACTTTTTTCTAATTCTGCTTTTAATTGAATGCCATGACCTAAGAGAACTGAGACACATCATAAAATGAAGATGTCATCTTTGCCTCTGTCAAAAGAGAAAACCCTGCATTTTAACAGTTTCAGGATTTTAATTTAAAAATGCACTTGTCAGAAAAAGCTTTTTAAAAGCAAATGAAATCCTTCTGCTGGGTTTCCTGCTTGACAAGACAATTCAAGCTTTAAATTTAGTACATGTGATATTTCAGTCACAAACAGACTTTTTCAGCTTTGCTTCATTATTGTCTATAAAAGTTTGCTGTTGGAGCCAGACAAAGTCCATTAACATATTTGTTGAAATAAAACTTGTTTCCTTCTAATTTTGTTAGTTTTACTAGAAGCAATGTTTATAACAGACTTTATAATAAATGTTCACAATTTTGGACACAGTATCTGAATAAAGCTGAACAAATAAAAGAGAAAAATGGAGCCATTGAACTACTAAATTAAGTGTGTCCCAAGACTTTGAAATGAGTAATTTTAATACCATAATCACTGACAGGAAGGACATAACCATTCTCAAAAACTGTAGTAGGTGGAAGGGGCCTCAGAAGATTGTATGATCTGTTCTTCAGGTACAAGAACATCGACCTGTAATTAAAAAAAGATCTTATTTTCTCAAAAGTTTTCTCTCTAAGTAGGGGTGCAGTGTATCTTGAAGAACTCCAGCTATTGGTAATAACTTTCTCTTCTCAAAGCATTACTCCTCATAATATTATTTCTCATATTTCTTATGTTCATTCCAAATTCAGGTGATACCAAATGCCATAAAGGCAAAATAAATTAGAGGGAGGTCTTGGAACTCTACACAAACCCAAACCTTGACACCCTTTTGCCCAGCACAGCATTGACCCAGGCTGAGATATCGAGGGGAGCTGAAATCCAGATGGTTTCTCTGGATATAATTAGGAAGGAAAGAACCCCCAAGACACAAGAGGCTGTAATCAGCATTTATCACAGCCTGAAAGGGAGGCTGAGCAGGAAGCAGGGAGAGCTGTCTCTGGAGCTCAATGATATAACCTTAAAATGTCATGACATTAAATTCAGATCTGGCAAAAAGCTTTTGATAAGTGTGAGCCTGAGCTTAAGAAATCAAAGGAATAAACCCAGTGTGTTTGGTTGCCTGGGTTGTTCTCGTGTGACTGTGACCTTTCCCTCACTGCAATTATTAATCACAGTGAGGGGAAAGCACAGGAAACAGGAAAATATCAGCAATTTTCACCTAGATCCAATATCTGCCATCCAGATATTTGGCACAGAGCTCAATGGGTAACCTGTCAAATTTGGGGCACAGTTTATGAGCCAGTCAGCTTTATGCTTCCCAGTAGTGCTGAAATCATCCTCTTCTGGGGGAGGGATGCTATTTCCAAAGCCAGAGCACTCCAGCAGGCAGCCTCCTGCCAGATGGTTGTGAGCACAAAGGGAGGGACCAAGGCATGGATGCCTTGGCATCAGGAGCTCTGGTGTCCTTTCTTCTGCTGGCCAGTCCAGCTTTGGAGCAAGCCTTCTGCCAAAGGTGTTCTCAGGGGCTGCCAGAGCTGCCCCACACTGCACAGAGCTGAGAAAACTCCCTTTTCTGCCCTCCTCAAACACCACTGAGCCACCTGCAGGCACAAGGGACCCCATAACCTGAAGACAGAAAGGTTTTGTTCTGTCCCACTTAGCCACGTTGTTACTGAGCGCCCTATGTACAATTCAGAATATGCAAATATTATTTAGAAGAACCAGTTGCAAAGTCTGATTATTCTGAATGCCCAATTTCAGCACTCTTTCCAGAAGCATTTCCCATCCTCTTGTGGGTTACAGCTGTCAAATGGCAAAAGACCCCAACTGTTGGAGGTAGAAAAGGTTACATCATATAATTAGGACTGCTAATTCTGGCCTGTACATAGAATCTATACAAAAAACCCCCAAACAAACCAAAGCATAGCAAAGTCAGTGCTATTAATCTTTGCATTTGAGTTGCTAATTATAGTTAGACAATGTTTCCTCTCCACATACATCTTGTGTGAGCTGTAGCAAATTTCTGTCAAGTCACCATACATGCAAAACTGCATGGCCAAAGAGTCATTCTGCAAATGGTCAGGATTCAAATAAAGGTTTCTCTGCATTCCTTAGTAATAGCTGGAATATCCTCTCCTCCATATGCATCACTTCAACAGTTTGGTTTTCAAAAAATAAGCCCAAGAATTGGTCATTCTGAAATACATTTCTCACATCTGTGTTTGAGTTCCTGTGATGAGCATCACAACCAAAAGATCATCACCAGGCAAGGTCCTGGCAGATGTGCACATTTCTCATGGCCACACATTTCAAGGTTTTCTTTCTACTATGTAAGCTACTAGCTCAGAACTCTGCACCCTTTCTGGAGGTTTCCTTGAACACAGCAGTGAGCTGGAAAGCCCTGCCTGGTGCTGAAATTTCCAAGTGAAAATACAAGAGGAGCTTCTTATTCTCATTCCAGTCCTCTACAGCAGCCTGGATGGCTGGAGCAAGCAAAGGAGTCAAGTTCCTGACCTCATCCCAGGCTGGGAAATTCCCCTGTGGTTGGAATAGTACAGTCAGAAACCTTTCCTTTGAATTTTGTTTCTGCAAGTTTTGGAAAAGGTGATCTGCTGGGGCAGAACAGGATTATCTGGATCATGACTATAGATCCTGGAATTCTGGGGTCCCAAAAGATACAGCCGGCTTAGGGGAGGCTAACAATTAAATTATTAGGGACCATAGTGAAAATAAGCTCTCAGGTCTGACCAAGTAACACTGAGATCCAGTAAGAAAACAAAATAAAACCTCACAGACAGTCTTAGCAATCCTCATAGAAAGTAGAAATATTTCTACATCCTATTTGTGTAAGAAAGAAACTGCCAAGGTGCTTGCACTGCCTACATCTATGCCTAAAAATGTACAGCATGACAAATACCTGCAGCTTTCTGAAGATGAAATATTGATTTCACTTTAATAAATAACAGAAATGCAATAGATCTTTGGTGGCACAATAGGCTAATTTATTAGATCAACTTTTAATTTGGAAGAGCAACCTCCAAAATCGTCTCATGTGACAGTTGAAAATAGATTTGGATTGATCAATCTGTGAAATTTCTGCAGCTAATCTGGTTAACAAGTCAACATTAAGTTATGCAGGGCTCAAACACTGAACAGCTCACTTGGGAAACTGGGCTCATTCCATTACAGGAGTGTCTCAAGCAGAATCTCTACAGTGCAACAAATTGTGGTTTATACATTGACACGTGTGTGCACACAAACACAAACACACACCTCACTCAGTTTTGGCAAGTGCTTGCAGATTCTCCACAAGGTCACTTCCAGGATGTCCTCAGGATGTCACACACTGCTCATTCTCCTTCCATTCACCCCATTCACTTTCCTAATCACAGCCACCACAGGGTGTGGGATTGGTGCATATTTATATGGCAATGCATGCACGGGCAACCTAGCTAAAAAGAAATGCTGATGTGGTATTTCTAGCATTGTTTTTTTAATGTAAAATTCAAATAAATACATGTTACTTTATTCACGTTAAAAACTCTGCTTCGTAATTCTGCATAAACCTGGAATTTGGTTTTGTTTCTGCAAAGTCATCCTATTAAAACTATAAGCAGCAAATATTCCAAAACTTTATGTGCAAAGCAAGCTCAGCATCTGATTTTTTACAAAAAACTCTGTAAAAGTACCAAAACGTTTTTCTTAAAATCATTCAATTTGCAGTCTTCCCTCCACCTGTAAGGCCAAAGCAATATTACATCAAAAGAAGTCTGAAAACAGATTGCCAGTGCTAATTAAGGCAGTCTTGAAAGAACATCCAACACAAGATGTTCCTTTTATTTTATTGAAATCAGTGTCTTGAAACAATTCTGAAATTAACCAAGTAAGAGTATCTACAACTCCCTTTCAGTTCTGTTCTAGAAAAAACCCAAACCCCAACCAACAGAAAAAAAAAAAAATCAAATTAAAAAAATCAAATGTTTTGCATCTTACTAACTCAAATCATGGATATGACAACCTCATATCTGCAGCCAAAAACCAGGTATATGCAGAAAAGAAATATTGTTAATTATAACCAGAAATGGCTTAAAATGCAGGTTTAAAATGCAATAGATCAAGCAAAACAATGACTTCAACCCACAGGTCTCAAATAACATATAAATACCTTAAGCTTTCAGACCTACATAGTAGTCTCAAGTCTTCTCTACACCTACATTGTCAGGAAAAAATACCCTTACACACATTTTCCTGCAAAAAAATCCCCAGCAATCCCAACCCTCCCAAAAAATGATTTAAATTTTTCGCATCTTTTAAGCAAAAATATTGAAAAAAAGGCATCACAGAAAACATATTAGTCTTTAATCATCGTTTTTCTGAGCTCATGCCTCTAATGCAGGGCATTTCCTTTGTTAAAAAGTGTTAATATTCCTCAATGTCTGAAATTTAAGTACAAAAATATTGATGCTGGCAGTAAGCTGTGTCTGTGTAAACTAATAAAACAAAGATAAGCCAAATTATGATGTCAACATGCACTGGATTCTAGTGAGAGGACACAAAAATCTGAAATTGTGAATTGTTATTTGCTAACCCCAGCATGTGCTTTCAAAGAAGCACAGCTAAGAACATAATGGCTTATTGATTTCATATGGAGACAGGTTCCAAAATTGGATTGCAAAACTCCATTAACTTCTCTACCTGGGCTGGCCAACTACAAACAAGCAGTAATTGCTCTCCTTGCAGTCCTGCATGTACCAATTTCTGAGATTAAAGAAAATGTACACAGTTAATTATACAGTGGTATTTCAAAACCCATCTCCAACTGCAAAGCAACATGTTATGTTTTACTCAGATTTCATTAAAAAGTCTTTATAAAGAAAGAAAAATTTCAAAGTATAGGTCACCTTTTAAAAGGTGTACTGAAGAAGATATTCTTGAAGAATACATTCCTCTTATTCTTGAAGAACACATTCCTTCTATGAAGTAGTAAGCTATTACATTAGAAAGTTACAATATACCCTTGAAAAAGTTATTTTTGGGTAAATTAGAAGTTTGCAACGAGGAGAGGAATAACATCTAATTTCACAGAATAGGCTGAGTTGGAAGGGACCCACAAGAGTCATCCAGTCCAGCTCCTGGCCCTGCACAGAACAGCCCAAAAATCACATTGTGTGCCTGAGAGCATTGTCCATACAACTCTCATCCCTCAGAGTATCACCCAGGGCAGAAAGGAAGTTTCTCCAGTGTTTAAATTTTAATGTATATTTGCTATGAAATGAGAAAAAAAAGAGAGCAATATAAAACCCAAACATGGAAGGACTGTTGAAAATAAACAAGCAAGAAGAAATCCCAGGCAATGACAGGGAAAGTGAGGCATTCTGAAAGATCAATTTATGGAACACTATGGGAATTTGTGATGATAATGGAAGGGGGAAATGGAATGCAGTGCTTTTATCACTTGCAATTCCTCACTCTCCCTGGGATTTCTCCTTGAAGTGTCATAGAACAGGGATCCATAGGCCATCCTCCCTTGTGGAATGCGCAGGGTTACAAATAGGGCACACGCAGTGTCACAAATATATCAGTGGTTCTGCATGTGTTAAGGCTAAAATGACACTAAAATAAGAATAAAATTCTGAGATTACATGAGGTGGAGAAGAGCAGAAAATGAAGACGTAACCAGCTTCACAAAATAAATTTCCTGGCCATAATTGCCATGAGTGATGTGCTTTTGCATGGTAGATGATTCCAAAAGGAAGCTTTTAGACAGATGTGCTAGGCAGCTGGTTCTGGAATCCTTCACAGAAATAATGATGGGATCACTGTGGAGTTCTGGATCTGTGCCAGATGGCTCAGAAATGATGCAGAATTTAAAGAAGGTTTTTAGTCACATGTGCTGAAAAACTTAGACATGAAATGATAGGTCAGGACTCTCTAAGTGAAAGGATCTGGAATGACTCTGTCATATTTCTCATGTATTAAAGAGCAAAGAAAGTGAAGCACCAGTGTGCCCATCACAGACAATCCCAATGAAAAGTCTTGACAGATTAGACACTTTGCACGTTCACTTTCTGAATTTGATTCAGGCTATCATACAAACCTCTTTGAGACAGAACTTTTCACAGCACACAGTTCAGAGTGCCAAGCACACATTAAAAATGTCTAATGACAGAATGCCAAGCACACATTAAAAATGTCTAATGCCATTGCTGTCAAGAAGCAGCATTTAATTTCAAAGTATCACTGAATTTTAAATACGAAATGCAATCACATAACATATTCCCATTTATCTCCATCAGAGTTTATATCTTACCAGATATAAATCCACTCAGCTGAAAGAGATGTGAAATAACTTCTTCAGCTTTATTATTCACAGACAAATGGAAGACTGTCAAGACACAGAAGGCAGCCTTCTGATAGTTAAAGCTTTCGACTTTGATCCTCTGGATGTGCTCTTCAGTAGCCATTCCTACAACTTACAGCAGAGCATTTATACACTTACCTGGAATGTTCTTGAAGTCTTCTGAAGTCACTTCCTTTTGTAGTGCTGCTTTTGATGTTTGCAATTATTCACCATGCTGAGATGATGATATTAACTCTCTGCTTGTGCCATTCAACTCGAAGAGACAGAGGAGTTGCCATCTGCAGATTTAACATTGCAAGTAGAAAAAGCTGCAAGTTTTATTCTGTACATTAAAAATGTCTAACTCTTAACTGCAACCAATTGTCTACTAAGAATTTTTAGGGCTTTTTCAGGGTAAGGACCACATTAATGTATTCTACATGCAATTGCAGTGTTCTTGAAGGGTGCACGGTCATGTGTAAGATGAAATACAATAAGCAACTCAATTTCCAGTAATTACTTAAACACCCTCTAAACTACTTCAGCTCTGAGAAGCAGAGTTGTCAGAGAGGCAAAATCCTATAAAGAGCACACAAATGTGTTTTCTTACATTTCCCCCCACTTGTTATTCTATGCAATCATTTTAAACTATTTAAAAGCCTGCCTGAAAAGTCTTGGTTTATGATATCAACATTTTCAGTATTGCTTCCCTCTTGGGGCCTCCCTTGATGTTTTGCTGTTATAATGTTAACTTTTCAGGACTGATATTGCTTCACTTTCTTCAGCAGCACACCGACTTCTGGGACTGAAATGTAAAATTTCTGAAATTAGCTTCTGCAGTTCAGGCACCATCACCACTTGAGATGCATTTCTTAATCTTGTGACACGTGCAATGTTTTGGTAGAATAAGTCTGTTCCTACAAGTACCTCCCAATCTGGTCATGGGTTCAGACACTGTGTTCACCCTTTTTCATTTCAGCCTCCAGAGTAAAGAACCATGACATGGGCTCCTGTAGAGCTCCTCAAACCAGATGGAGAAGGTTCACCCAGCAAAAACTCCAGCCTGGCCTCCTGGGGAATTTTGTCAAGGAATTGCAGTTACTCTGCAGTAAGTATCTTTTTCCTTACATAATCTCCTATTCTCTTTTTGCTCATCTTCTCCATATAAAATGAACATTTTGGTCTGGAGTAACCTTCAGGATATTGGCTGTGCTGTGAATGTTGCTGAACCTCCAGCAAGCCATGTGAAAATCAGGTTTTCTTCCTTCCCTGATCAGTTCCTTCACCATGAAATAAAGTTGGATGACATGGGCTGCACATAAGTCTGTTGCTGAAGCTGTATCACAAGAGTAATGTGTTTGCACAAGGGATCCAAAATAATTTCAATATTTCACTGTAGGTGGAACGAGTTTAAAAAAACCCTAGTCTAGAAAGTCATAGTAAGCAGGGGTAGCACATACCTAATTCACACATCTTAAAAAAAACATCCCTAGGAGCAAATCACAACTTCAAAATTCAAAATAACTTGAGAGAGAGGACGTTCTTGTAAACAAGAACAAAGAATGAAAATGGAAGTGGAGGAGGCAGAGCAGCTGAATGACTGCTCCTGAAATGTTATACCCAAAAAAAAGTAGTGACACAGGAAAACCCATGCCATTCATCAACCTCAGTGACCAAATTAACTGCACTGAAGTTGTTACAAGAATGTTGATATAATGGAGCATTATACATTTTATAATGTAAAACTTTGTATTTCTTTCCTGATCTGATTCTTGTTAGGGGGTAGAGAATTGCCTCTAGTAATGCTGCAGATGGTGTTATTTTTATTTTAGACTAAGTAGAAATATTCAGAGGTCTGAAACTGTTGAAAAGTACACAACATTCCTATGAATTTCAAAATGGAGGAACTTTGGCTATTTCATGCTTGCCAGCTTTTCAGAAAAATGGTGTCAGAAAGATCTGAACAACAGAAATGACAGAAGATCCTAGTTTTCACATGCAGGGCTTCCTTCAGTACTATTTCTGACAGCACTTAACTTTCTCTGTTATAAAAAATCTTAATTTTGTTTTCAATATTTTTTAAGTATTATGGAAATTTTTAAAGAGAAAACTTAGGAGAATCCCAATGGATAAAACCATATCTTGTTTGGAGGAACTAATTCAATATTTCTATTTGTATGGATTATTTTCTTAATAGCAGGATGTTGGGATTTTTTAAGTATTATGGAAATTTTTAAAGAGAAAACTTAGGAGAATCCCAATTGATAAAATCATATCATATTGGAGGAAATAATTAGATATTTCTATTTGTACGGATTATTTTCTTAATAGCAGGAGGTTGGGTTTGCTTTTTGTTTTGGTTTTTTTTTTCTTTTTCTTTTTTTTCCCCCTAAAGAATTCCTTTGACTCTTTAAGTTTTTATTTTTACTTGTAGGATTTTGTTCCATTTGTCAAGCTCTTTCTGAAATCTGGAAGCAGCTGTCTTCTATTTCTGAAAAAGGGGCTTTTTCATAGCAGTGTGAGATTTTCTGGTTAAGTTCCCATTAACAGACATTCTGGTCAACCAGGTCAGAAGTGAGAATAATATCCACTGGTTAAAGATTTTTTTTCAACAGATATTCTGATAGCAGCTTTGCAAATAGGCAGACTGTTATGAAACCCTGATTAACAGAAACACAGTTTTCTTGTGTTTATTCATCTGAATGATGTTCCTTCCAGATCAATCCCTCTTGGCTGACGAGGCAGGAAAAACATGGTCAGCAAAACAGCACAGATTCCAGTAAGGAGAACAAATGCTGATGCTCACAAGTAAGTCCTGAGATGGAGCAGAATGTGGCTGATTGTGGCACTACAGGGGCACAGTGACCAATTTTGGGCTGGAAATGGCCAATTATGAACAGGAGCAGTCTTATAAATAACAGCTCTCTGGTTCATCAGCAGTGGAATTATCAAGGCTGAAAGCACTCTGCCCACAGTTTCCAAGAAGAGCAGTCAGGGGCAAGAGGGCTCTGAGGTACCAAAGGATGTCCTGGTGGCTTTTGTCATCAGCTGCTAAGGGGCCCTTGGTGAGCTGCCCTTCACCTCAGTCAGACCATACAAGATTTACACACCTTGAATATAAAAGGCAGCAAGGGAGATGGCTGGAACACCAGTGCTGCTTTGCTTTTGACGTTCCTGATTTAATTTGTTGTCTAAAAGTTTTAATTTTTTTTTTTTTTTAGTTGAAGGACAGTTTCATAATGCTTATGAAAATTAATATAGAACTTTTTCCAAGAGGCACATTCTTATATTCTACCCTAGCAAGTCCAGTTAGCTGCTAAGTGCCTGGTCTTCCCTGCAATATTTGTTTTCTTTTTAATTTACATAAGATTCCATTAAACTCTACTCTTTGAAAATAATTTATGTAAATCTCAGACAATTTTGTCTGTATTAACATAACCACTCGTTCAATGGCATAAATAACTATAGCCATGAGTAATCCAAAAGCTGAAAATTTAGGACAACTGAAACAATACCAGAAATTCCTGTGTTTTACAGATAATTCCTTTAAAATAACACCATTAAGATATGTCACTTTAGGTAGCAGGAGGGACTAAGATGACAGGGAGCAGCACTGGGTTTTATGCCTTTGGCAGTAGCACGGGCGTATCCAGAGGGAAGTTTTCTCCTTGGGAGATGCTCTGGGAACAAAATCTTCAGCTCAGGCTCTGTGGGGGAATATGCACCATAAAAATCTAAGTGGGCTAAGAGCACAGCCTCTTGTTTTTTATAACAAAGCCATTATGTGGCCTCCAAACCAAAACACTCCTTTTGGGGTTGTGATTTGTGTGTTCACCTTGGTTAAGGAGAGAGAAGACAGTGAACAGCCAACATCCAGCTCAAATGTATCTGCCTTTCATTACCTGTGTTTGAAGTATTCTTGGTAATGACTTTAAAATGAGGACTGGCACAGCCAAATGTTATTTATGGCATGAATTGACTTCAAAGAGCTCACCTCAATATGATATTTAAGAAATATAAAGAATTTGAACAAGTCCAACAAAAAAAAGCCTTTAAATTTGATTTCCTTAAAGCATAGAGATAGTTTATAGAAGGGTTAACATCTGAGGGCACATGATTTCAGGACATTAAAACATTTCAAAAGACAAGTCTGATTTTGATTGAACATACTAAAAATATTTTGCAGTCAGATCATTTAAAGTGCCCCAACTAAATTTTGATGAACTTGCCACCTACAAAAAATCTGTTATTAGGGAAAACACTTTGTACCTGCTAAGCGTTAATGCATAAATTAATAAAAATGGCTCTGACTAATGCCAAGCAAAGACAACAAATTATATTTTTCAGAATCTGACACATCATCTATTACTTTCAATGATACATTCCATAAGTGTCAGATTAAAGACTTGCAATTAAAAACTCTGTTTACTCAAATACTTCTCCTATTTCAGTAACTTTGATATCAGGCAGACAGAGTCTGACAGTTTATGCCTTTTCCTCTTGTCAATTCAAGTGAAAGACAGCTTTTCCCTGTCCTTTATCCCTAGATCCAAGTGAAACCTCTAACCCATATGCTTTCAGCACAACCCAAACCCACAGAAAGGAATTTCTTCCTAATACACGGACTAATTAAAAACTTTTCAGAATGTTCTCAACTGCAGGATACATTTCCACTAAAGGGGAAAGCAATCTCTTGTGAAAAGTCAACAATGTCTTTTTTATCATCAAACCTACACAATGTAAATGTTACTAACATGCTGATAAAGGATGGTCCTAAGGAGAATGAATAGCTGAAGTGTGATGGGGTTTTGTTAACTCATCTCAACATAAAGATTTCATTCCATCTTCTCATTCAGCCCACATTCATCCTGGATTTAGTGCAACCACTCTAATCTATCTGTATTAATCATTATTTTCATCTTATTTACAGCAAAACTCCCTAGTCATAAAGCAGAATCTATGTGTTTGACACTACATAAACATCAAAATAAAGCTCAGGTTTTCCCAGATTAAAATTCAAGGCTCCTACACAGCAAGATGACAGGACCTTAAAAATTTATCAGAGTAAGTCTTCCGTGCTGTTATCAACAGGTACTCTGGCGTTTGTATGATGGTCTTTGTTGATTTATAAAGGGAAATAAGACAAAAATTGGTGAAGTGTACAGCAGAAGATCAAGCAATCTTTAATTTTTTTCCTAGCAAAAAAGCTACATTCAAACTGTCTTGGTCTTGTCCATCTCGCTTCCTCTAACTTTGGTTTTCCAGACCAGAAATTATTTTTCCATCCCAGGAGTAGCAGAAACGATTCTTTAGGCATGTGGATGTTGCAGGCTGTCACACTGCTGTCACACAGCTCAACAGCAGCACTTGGGCTGTTGGGAGACAGGTGCAGGTCTGTTTGGCCATTTTCTGCTCCCAGCCATTCCCTCCCTCCACTGCACAGATGCCTGAAAAATGAAGCTTAGGCAGAGACATATTGTAGCCACAAACATCCCTGTGCTGGCCACATCAGTGGACAAGGGAAGGACTGTGAATGTCTTCTTAGCACTTCTGAAAGGGCTTTGGCTCAGTCCCCCACAGCATCCTTTTCTTTAAGCTGCAGAGAGATGGATTTGACGGGTGGGCTGGTAGGTGGAAGAGGTATTTCTTGGATAGCCACGTCCAGAGGGCACATCCATCCACTGGGGTGGATATGACCTAAGCATTAGCATAAAGTGTGTAGCTAAAGAATGAGAGTCAAAAAAATTTTTGTTCAAAAGTTTAAAATTGGCTTATCTATTGTATTTGCAGGGAATGTCCTGATGAAGGCAGGAATGATGCATCTGACTCCATGTTCTCATTAGAAGGCTAATTTATTACTTTATGATACTATATTATATTAAAGAATACTATACTATACTAAAGAATACAGAAAGGATACTTAATGCTAAAAAGATACTAATGAAAACTTATGACTCTTTCCAGAGTCTCAACACAGCTGGGCCCTGGTTGGCCAAAGAGTCAAAACAACTCACACCAGAATCCAATGAAACAATCACCTGTGGGGAAACAATCTCCAAACATTCCACACAGGAGAAGCAAATGAGATAAGAATTGTTTCCCTTTTCTCTGAGGCTTCTCAGCTTCCCAGGAGAAAAATCCTGGGCGAAGGAATTTTTTCTGAGAATGTGAATGCCACAATTATCTGTCTCCCAAACTTTCCCACCACAGCAATCATTAATTCTCTATTTGACACATATACACACATATTCAGTAGCAGAAAATGTTCCCAGAACTTTGTGGAGCAATGTAATGGAACAAGATCATGATTTCTTTGGTTGTTTTTTATAATGTGGAGCGTGGAACTGGCAAACATAAAGTACAGTTTCAAATATGTGTGAAATTCAAACCAGATCCAGCCAGAAAGAAGCATCTCCCTCTAAAAAGTAATGAAAAAACATGGAAATGAATGTGTAGAGAATAATGTTGTATATTTATCTAAGCAAGAGGTTAACTTCAGATACCAAGTTGTTACTGATGTTTTCAAAACAGCCAAAAGAATGTGATAAATTCACCACTAAATATTTCTTTCTGTTTATCACTACATAATTTTCTGGAATGCATTCTAGATAATTTGAGCAGTACTAGCTATTTCATGCAGTCTTTATAGCAAAAAACAGAAAAAATGGAAGAATTAAATTACCTCCTAAAATTCACTGCATAGGAAGATAGTAGGAAGATATCAGAGATAGTCTTACTTTTTCTAAGGTTAAATAAACAAGAAGAAACCAAAAAAAATCAAAAGAAAAAAGATGTTTAGTTCCTTTAGTAATTTAGACATAAGAACAAAAAACTTTTAAGTAATCTTTAGATTCTCTAATTTTTTAGATTCTTGAATGTCTGTGAAGGAGTCAACACAGTATTAAGATGGCATTTTATCACATAGAGGTAGTGAAAAATTATTACTGTAATTGGTTAATTTCAATTTATTTCTCATTTCCTTAAATGAAATTGGAAAATAAATCAAAATTGAGTAACTTATAAGGCAGCTGTCTTTCACATAGCCATTTTGGCACCAGTGTTAATTCCATTTCTCCTAAATTATGGCCTGCAGAAAACCAGTGAAAGAACCAAGAAAAAAAATAGCAATCACTTTCAAAAAGAATTTGTCAAGCATTTCCAAACCTTCATAATCAAAGACTAAAAATATGAATACAGATGGCCTCAATGGTGGTAAAAAATCACTGTTTTATTTTGTCTACCAATGCAGTTTTTGTTTAATTTTGAACAAGCTTACAGCTGCTACACCCACAGAGTGGTCACCTCAATACCTTCTGGCAGCAAACTCCAAAAAACATTTTCTTGAACATCTGCCAGATCTTGTAGGCAGGCAAACAGCATCTGAGAACAAAACCAACAACAGGGTAAGCAAATAGAGCTCAGTTATCCAAAGAGAATGCTCACACCTGTGTGAAAGGAGATTAAAATGATAAATTAAAGTAGGATAATTTTCAAATTATGGACTGGAGCCTGACTGGCAAGAATACAGTAAAGTGGCAGTGGGTAGATGTATTTGTGTAGAAATCTTTCTTATCTTTCATGGCAGAATGAGTAGAAACTGGATACTAAGCACTAATTAATTATTTTGAATGAACTATTCTGTTGTTTGGCCAAAACAAAGAGTAGATACTTTATTGCAGATGTTTTGGAACACATCCCTTTGTACTTAAATCAAGGCTGTACCTAAAATTCCTGTACTACAGTAAGCATTCTCAAGGCAAAGGAACAAGGCTGTAGCCCTTTTCCCTCCATTCATATTCCCAACATTTTTTCTTTTCTACCCATCCAGTTTTATAAAAGCTTAGTGTCTCCACTGGTAGAAAATACATTTTCCCCATTCTAACAACACTAATTGCTGTCATTTCTGAACTATACCTGTGATTTTCTGACTTTCAAATCATGTATCTGCTATCCAGAAAAAGAAGTTTAGCATTCCATATTACACAACAATACATTTGTGTAAATTATGCAATTATCACTTAATCCATGCAAGTTTAGTGTCATGCTAATTCCAAAAGGTATTGATGCTAAAGACAAAAAGGACTTCAAAGTTGAGTTGTCTTCAAAGATGTGTAAGATCTGATGAAACATCCTGGAATGTGGTGCTCATATTCTTAACAGGTATTAATTTTAGTGCTTCTTTTAGGATTAATGCCTTAGTTCTCTAATCTGACTGAAAATTAAACTGGCAGCGAGATAAATACACACATAAAGTATTTTAGTTAATTTTCAGCTAAATTAGTGAGATGGTTGCCATGAAATCATGGTCCCCTTCCATATGCTGAGGTGGCAGCAAAGGCTGTCTGACCTTCACCAGAGAGCCTTTGTGCACATCCTTATCTCCTTATCAGACTAGATTTACAACAAGGCTTGTTACACACAGTGAGAAGGCTGGAACAGATGTGCAGGTGCTCTTCTGTGCCTCACATTCCAGACATCCTCACATTCTCAGCCTTTGCTCAAGCCTTTGCAAGATAAAGAAGGGGCTCAGCTCAAGTTTCCCTCAACCAGTCTCCTCAATTCTTCACCAGCTTAAAGTCAAATGTAGAATTCTGACCATTTACCACACCAGGAAAGGCTGAAGGTTCTTATGCAGCCACTGTCCCCTGAAGCCATCCATCCATCCATCCATCCATCCATCCATCCATCCATCCATCCATCCATCCATCCATCCATCTTTTTTGTTCAGGGTCATACTCTGGTACTTGATCACCAATTTAATAAGGCAAAACACAGTTTTTCTTCGGAGGGGTACTGGTACACTGAATGCATTATTTAAAGTTTTAAAGACTTTTATTAAAATCTATTTGAACTTATGTGTCATGCTGGAAAGCTGTCATTCCTCTTGACATTCCCCAGCCAGTCCAGAGTGCTCTCAGATTAGATTTGCAATGTTCTAGGGTCAAAATTCTTTTAGAGACATTACTTCATATCCCCTAATGCAATACATTACTTAAGAAAGCTGTGCATGTGTTAATTTGGAGTTTGTTGGCTTTACTTGGATGGGAACACGTGATCCTTCAATCAGTTTTGCAGAAATGTGATTTACCTCAGCACAAATTTCCCACACAGAGGGAAATTATCCTGCATAAATCTACAAAACATTGTGTCTATGCAGTCACATGTAACAAAAAGAGGTGAAACGCTGGAAGGTAATTTCAAAGCCACATGAAATGTTCCTGGTTACAGGTATTAACCAGATTCATTTAACTATTTAAGCCAACAAACTTCATAAGAACTGCTTCTCAAATTAATTGCATCCGGATTCGTAATAGCATTTACCATAGTATTTTTATTCTTAGATTAAAGTGGGGCATTTTTCAGTTGAACCTGTCTTAGAATAATAGGATAATACCAAAAGTCTCAGTTCTCAGGAGCTATCCATCCTTTTTACATGTTTCATATACCCAAAACTTTTATAAGTATAAAACTCTGCAGATCTAAATGAAGACATAGATCTTAATGGCTGGAAAATACTGCTTCCCCCCAACTCCCCAGCATTCCAATTTTCTCTGTTCTTTTAAGTGCTTAATGTTAATTACAAGTAGCTTCAATGCAAGCTTTGCATGTAAATCTCCTGTGGGTAAGTGGGAAAATAGATGAGTTTCCTGCAAGGATTTAATTATTTGTTATGTATCTTGAGAATCCATTTTCTTAGTATGGCACTTGCAATTGATTCATCAAGCCAGATTTATTAACATTAATGTGTTTGAAGAAATCATATTTGATTTCAGTGTAAGAATTTTGGATTAACAAATAAAGGCTCAGTCACATTTGCATCTTCAGGGAAAGCCATGTATGGTCAAATCAAGGATGGATGAGCTAGTCCTGAGCAAAGCTTTATTTCCCTCTTCAGAATTCTGACAGTCTGGCAGCTCTGATAAAATAGCTCTTCATTTCTTAAATAATATTATGTCCTTTTAATTATGAAAAAAATATGAGAATTAAGAAGAAACAAGTGGAAGGCTATAAACTGGGGACTCAAGAAAACTTATCAACAGACTGACTTCAAGATACTGAAGTACCAAACAGTTTTACCTTTAAAAAATCCACTTTGATGGATCATCACTTAGGTGAGGGAGTAGCAACATCTGATTATTTCAACTCAATTTTTGCTTTATTAATGGCATCTCAAACTTCCTGTGGCTTGAAGTGGCTCCCCACAAGGGAGAGACATACTACAGACATTTTTGAAAGAACTTCATGATGAACTCAGGCACTGCTGGCTTTACTCAGCACTGCTATAGTACAGTATTCACAAAAAATTAATGTTCACCTCTCAGCTGCAAGGTTTCAATGCTGCAATGACTGCCCTCCAGTCAGATTTTGATGCCTCATGAACCCAGGAGATAACAAGAATTTGATGTCTTTGATGTCACGTCCCGCTTCATTACAGCATCAAATGTTCATGTTTTAATTATGCTTATTTTTAAATTTTGACCTGCACATAACATGGTATTTACAATGCAGATAGAGACTAACAAATCATGCATTTTTCAAGCAGACATGCATTTCACTAGTTTCTCCATATTTTTTTGCTGGCCATTAAAAAACTGAAGCAATTGATTTGAAGCATTTAGATTGACCATCAGCTGGGTTTCTTACAGTGATTCCTTATAGTATTTGGTCAGTTCAGTCCTTAATAAATTATTGATTTTTTTTTTTTTTTGACTTTGACTAGTCAGTGTTGATCCTTGTGCCTAAACAATAGGCAGTTTTTAACCATGTTTACAGTCAAGAAAAATGAATGGTGTCTTCAGTCTTCCTTCCTATTTTAGCTCTCCCATCTTGCTATGCTCTACAAGTTAGGCAAAGTCATCCCCTGTGTATTTCCCAGTGATGTTACACCTCAGGTTTTAGCAGAATGAGCTTGGGGTGTATCTGGAAGAATTCTGTCCAGATCTGTAACAGCTGATTCTTAGCAGAGATGTGAGATATTGCTGTTAGAGGTACTAATTACTTCTGCATGGCTACTGCCACTAGAGCTGCTTCTGCATCAAGAAAATGTTTTACCTATATAGAATTATTGGTGAATATGCCCTCTCAAGGCACGAGTGAAGTATTTTTGGATCTGGCTGGTGTGGGAAAAGAGTTCATTACTTCTCATTTGGAGCTTGACACTTCCACAGATGAGCTAACTCTGCCCTGATCAATTCTGGGGCACAGTTGGTTGTTGGATTGCTTTGAACCATCTGTTCTGTACTAAACAGAGTGAAGAACATGCAGGTGATGTCTGAAAGGGTGTTGATTGTGGGAGTACGAGCTCCTGTTTGAGTGGCAAGAAGTGGTGAGGAAAGAGCAGAACATTGGTCTCTCAGGAAGTGAGTGGATCAAGGAGGAGAGGATTCAAGGGTCAGCACTGCTTTCAGCTGTCTCAGCAGCCAATTCTCAAAGCACTTCCCTGCAGAAACTGCTTCAGACTGTTAGAAACCCAGTTTATGAAGTAATATTACAGGATGGGAACGTGCCACTCCTCAAAACAGGATGTTCTCACGGTGTCAAAAACAGGAATGTTACCAACCCTTCCAAAACAGGCTAAAATTCCACATTAATGCTACACCAGGATCCAGCAAAACTAAACTTCCACATTAATGCTACATCAGGATTTAGCAAACTTCTTCAGGACAGGGTGAAATTTGAAGTCTGGTTGTGCTTGCATATCTTGCACTTCATCTTTAATCCATTGAGCACAGGGACCTGCTGCCACTGTGGATATACCCAGACCTAAAGAATACTCTGTGGGTTTGGAAGATATCCCAGAAGACAAGTCCTCTCTCCTTCTGTTTCCTAATTTCAAGCGCCCTAATTGTGGATCCTAGAGAAATAGGATAAGGAAACTGAGCTCAGGGGATCAGCTAAGTTTGCAGCCTCATAAAAGTATATTCATCTGTCGTTGCCTTAACTCCCACAGGAATGAACAAACCTGTGTCCTTGACTTAGTACACTGAATTTCAAATCCCAGACAAAAGACACTGTAGCCAGTGATTAAGCCTCTTGCAATTCGAATGTCAAGGCAAGATCTTCACCTCTATTTTCTCTACTTCACATACCTTCTTTTTACATAATATACAATAGCAACTGACACGTCATGCAGATTTATTCTTCTATGTACTTTGTTAACATCACTGAAAATGTGATATGCAACACAATTTCAGTGGATCATTCTGAATTTAGGTTTTTGCCTTCAACAGTTCCTAAGATTTAGAATAGAATGCAAATAATTATTTTTTCCCTTAGAGAGAAGCTATTGGGACATCAGTCCTTTTTTTAGTGGGAAGTGGGAGTATTTAATTTTGTGAGACATGGGCTGGAGGCTGGTAACATGTGAAATGAAGATGATGGAGCTGGAAATCCTGTCAAAACCACTCTCTCCCATTGCACATCTGTCTCTTGTCCACCACGAAGGACAAATCAGAGGAAGAGGGGAGCAGCTCTCTCGACACTTTTAACCAGATGTCAGCAGAGAGCAGCATTTGCAAGAGGTGGATACAGAACAGGCTGGGGTTTGCACTGAGGCAGCACAGACTGAGCCAGATCCTACCCCCACTTTTACAGATGCTGATTTGCAGTAATCTATTTCGATCTATTTTTTTAATCTTATATATATTTGCAGTTCATAATGAAGCTTATAACACTTGACAGTTTTACCAAGTTATCTGTTATCATGGCTGGGTGGGATTTGATGATGCTGTGATTTTGAAGCATGTTAAGGAAATGGAAAAGGGAGACCTAAACTGGGAAACTAAGAAAATCTGGTATTTCAGTGATACATGCAAATCAGGATTGAAAAACTCTGTTCTTTTTGGTTTTCAATGCTTTTTTCCCTCTGTATCAATATTTCGGTGATTAAAAAATGCAATGGTCTTGCTGAGCTGGACTTTTTAGATTACTATTTTTGTCTGGATTTAGGATTTAAAAAATCCTCAAAATATCTTTTCAGGCTCCTTTATACTTTCCATAGATAGTGTATATAAAATATAAGGATTAAAATGCTCAGAAATTGTTTTTTCTTGTTGACCTCCTTACAAAAATGTGTGTTCTTTTATCTAAATTGTGCTTATTGCAGTAAGTGCACTTGCCTTTATAGCTTCCCGTGATTAATTTTTTCAAAGCAGATAAATGCTTAATTTGCCACTTAGTGCACAATTAACTGTTTTTAATTTGTCAACTACTTTTAATTTGCAACGCTGCAGAAGCAAATATCCAAATACCACCTGATTTCTAATGAGGCATGCTGATCTCGAGGATGCAGCTCACACTGAGGGCATGGTGGCTAGACATTGCTGCAGATTTAATTCATTAATTGGGTTTTTTTTCTGTCAGGATGAAGGATATCCTCCTGGCTGTAGTTCCATTATACTAAAAGTCTGACTGAGAGCTTACTGTTACAGTTATACACTGTGCAAGTAAAGTTAAACACAAAAGCGTGTGTGTTCCTGAATCCTTGCTAAATCCAGGTGCCCAGAAGTCCAAAATCAGATCATTAAAACTTGTGGCCAGAATTCTGCTAATTATGGGGGCCAGGTTAGCTCCTGCACTCATAAATGAAATAAATAAATTAAAATAAATTAACGAAAGTGCTGCTGCATGTGCAGTTCTGGGCAGACCTCTGGGCCTGGGCAATAAGGCACCTTGGAGAGGTTAAAGGCAATGTAGGAGTGGTCCAAACCCAAAATTGTAGCAGAGTATAGGAGCCTGCAGAGACTCTCTTCAAGTGCTAAAGTTGCTTTTGCATAACATTTTTTTTTGCCCTTTGGTTGGATGACTTCGTTATCCACAGGATAATCCTAGATTTACAATATTTTTATGTAAGGAATTGTAATTTTTTTTTTTTAGGCTGGCTTCTGCCTGGAAAGGTGTTATATGAGTATATTTTGATTACATATTTAATGCCTGTACAGTGGTGGGAGTGAAAAAGGTGTTATATGAGTATATTTTGATTACATATATAATGCCTGTACAGTGGTGGAAGTGATAGACATCTTTCTAGGAACCTTGTAAGGAAAATTTCAAAGGCTGCCTTTTATTGTGAGGCCTTTTCCTGCAGGAACAAGAATACTCAGTAAAAAAAGATGGGAATTTAGAAGAAAAGTGGTTTTGCTTAAAACCCAACTACAGACCTGCCATTGTTGATGCTTTCTTACAGAACACCTCGAGTCCTGAATTTTTTAGACTGGATTAAAACCACATGTAGGGTATTTTAGTGCAAATTCTCTATTTTAACATTTGGAGTTTCTATGTAATGAATTTTGAACTAATTGATCCCTTGCATCAAAACTTATATGAAAGCTGTAAATGTGAACTTCTCAGCTTGTGAAAAATGAGGTTTTATGTAATGGAACCCCAATTTTTATCTGTTCTGAGCCATGAGAATGGACTGCATCCCATACATCATAAAGTATTTGATCAGTAAGGACCTGCATTCTGCCTTGCATCACAATATTTGCTGCTAATAGTCTTGTTTAATTAATAGGTGACTTAAGAGGAGGAATCCAAGCATGGAAATTGAAGATGGAGCTATTTCTGGGGAGTGATTAGGCAGTATTAAAGCACAGTTTAGGAAACCGACACTCTTCATTAGTTTCAGTAGAACTTATTTAGCATTTGTGTATTTTGCTCTCTCACCTCTTTTTGGAAAGCAAAGTTGTTTTTTTTTTAACACAGAACTCTGCCATCCACTTCTACAGTCTCGTTCTCCACTCCTTTTTTTAGATTTTTCTGGCAGGTTTCTGTAAGAACTCCACTCTAACTGTGAGACTGTGAAGAAAGGGTTTATGGAACAGTTAGCTCCCACTCCCAAAACCAACCTGTATCTTTGAAGATAAAGTCTCCATTCATAGACTCAAATACAGGACAATTGTTAAATACCACAGTCCTTCTTTCCACACAGGTTTGCAGGTGTCTTACGTTTTGGGATAACTTTTCATACTGGATGACATGTTATCACACAGAAAATATAATTCATAATGAATGAGGGCTGCTACTGAGGAAGATTCTACTGACCTATTGGGCTAAGTGAGATGACAGCAGACCAGTGGTGCAGTGCTAAGTCTGAGATCGAGAATAAATTAGTTTAAAAAAAAAAAAAAAGCAAAACAAAGCTGTCCAGTTTTGACCCAGGGAAGGGTAAACATGCAAACACCAAGCTTTATTCTAGTGCAAAAAATGTAATTTATAGGACCACGTTAACATTTGGCCAATTTATCCTACCTCGAAGAATTCCAGATCCAAGTTTCTCAATGTGACAGTCTCATGATGGAGATGAGGACTTGCTTGTCTGCGACATGTTGTTTCCTGCATCTATGAACTGCTGCAAATTTGTCCCAGATATGTGCAAGGAAGTGACTGTGGTCTCTGCCAGATAATCAGTGAATTTATTGATATCTAGATAATAATTATACACTATTATCCAGGCAGTAGGTAATCACTGCTCTGTTATCACCTCCTCTCTCACTTTCTCCCATCTTCCTGAAAAGTGGCTGCTGGTCCTGTTCTTTCTGATTAGTCCCTGAATAAAAACATGGAAAGTTCCTGGACAGCTTTGAGGCTGAAGGTCTCTGAAAGAGCCACACTGAGAATGCTGAGGTAGCTGTGACATCTGCCTCAGACTGCTGGCATGTCAGGAAACCTGCTTTTTTTTGGTCAAAGACCTGAAATAACCCTTCAAAAGAGTAGGCTGCTAATGTGCATGTACCAGGAGAAAGAAGTTATGGCAAATAAATATCAGGAGAAGAAAGAAGATAAGGAATAGAGTAACTTTTTTGCTATGTATTTTTTATATAACCAGTGCTCCCCCAGTCCTTCTTTTTGTGCGATGGAATTCTGGCCTGGAAGAGAAACTTCCTAAATTGTGTATTGATCTTTCCTGCCCCTGTAGGAAGTGCATTTATAGCCTGGCTCTGTTGCTAAAGCAAAAAGAGGGTGGCAGAGATACAGAGACTTGTGAACAAAACTCTAAGCATGCTGCATCAGAACTCATAAGACAGCAGCTCAAACTGTTCCCTGATCAAAATATTTGTCCTTATGGAAGTTTGGCACTACTGTTCTGAGCCCTTTTTCATTTTAACTAAATGGCATTATCATTCCCTTATTAAAGCTTTAGTCAAATTTCAGTGTCAGTGTGAAATTCATATAAATTAATTTCTTTCTCAGTTTGCAGGTACCAGCAGCACAGAAAACACCCTCAGAATTGGACAACCTTGTCACCCTTGTGGTCAGCTCAGCTGGCAGACCATTTCCTGCTGGCAACTGGAAGGCTGCCTAAACAATTAGCACATAATATGGTAACTCTTACAAAAAAAAAAAAAAAAAAAAATTAAAAAAAAAAAAAGGGGGGGGGGGGGGGGAAGCCATGTGTACTGTGATTTTCAAATAAGCACCACTTAGTGATCTTAAAAATTTGTAAGAACATTTCCCATTTTATGAGAGCTGAGCTTTTGCCCTAAAAGGCAGAAAATCCCAATTCTTTTAAAATAAACTCTTATGGCTGTTGAAGGCCTTGCCTTGTGCAGGATTGATTTTTGTCTCCTGAGTTTCGTTTAAGATGTATCCACAAATGCTGATGTGCATCAGCTCTGCAGACCTGAAACCCAATTTCCTGTGATCTGCAGGGCTAGTCTAGGACACACAAAGGGAAGTCTTAGGATATACTTCAAACAGTATTAACAAAAGAAGAAAGATGAGTTTTATTTTCTTTAAAAGCATGGATTTCACATACTTTGCTAGACAAACTACTAATGTTGGACTCCACTAAAATGTTCTGCGTGGCAATTTTTGAAAAAGCCAGAAGGAAGAAGCACATATTGGCAACAAATCTGCAGTCAGGTCCCTGGTCCAGCTGTAGGGATTTTTTGTTTCAGAAAATGAATGTGTTCCATGTAACACACTGAAATTCTTCAAGGGAAAGTATTTTGCCAACATCTTGGGAAAATGTTGTTGGTCCACAGCTGACTATGGCTTTTTTTACTACTGAAACATGTTTAAAGCAGCAAATAAAATAGACAGCTTTCAATCCACAGAACTTCAAGAGGTTCTGAAAGAGCAAAACTAGGAAAAATATTCAGGAGAAGAGGAAAATTTAGTAAGTAGTTATCCCAGGATTTTATTTTGAGAAAACAGTATTGTGATCCTCCCATGGATGGTTATGGAGCTATTTGCCTCTATCTCTCAGCAGCTCCAGGGAAATCAATAGCTGTCAGAAAATGCCCTTTGCCATCTGTCATTACAGGTTATTCATAAACCTGATGCAATGCTGAGGAAGAGTCTGGGCAATCAATGACTAAATGCCTGGTGCCTTGAATAGAAATATTAAATAATAATTAAAAATGTCAGGCATTATTGCATAAATACAAACACGCTCATAGAAATTTTTTTTCTCATTTTCATTTCCAGATTGCTGAAAGAATATTGAGCTGACAAAGATATATACCACTGATTGATTATTCATGCCCATCAATGTCCTCATTTCTCTGGGCTGGAAGACTCGAGCTGAAAGCAGCATCATGAATAATTTTTATATTCATAGAGCAAACTGTGCATTTGTGATCCAGTAAAAGGTTGCTGCTGTTGGCATTGATCATCCACAGGGAAAGGGAAGGATCCAAGGGTATCTTGCTTTTATTGTCCATACAATACTTGCTGTTAATAATCTTGTTTAATTAATAGGTGACTTGAGAGGAAGCTGAGAGGAGGAATCAGCTGATTTGCCTCAGCTCTGCTCCCTCTCCCCCACAGTACTCAGGGGAGCTGATGGACAGGAAAGTTCACCTTAAGAGTAACTAGGAGACACCAGCAACGTTTCTCATGCAAGGTGATGATAAATAAACACCCCCACATGTTCCCTCAGACAGAAACACTCGTGTGTGCACAGGGCAGCACCAACAGCCTCACCCTGCTCCCCTCTCTTCCTCTCATCAGGAGGAAGGTCCATTAGTGGAAAATATAAACATGCATATCCATCACAGCCTCAGCAGCTGGCCCTTGGATTCTTCCAGCCCCATTTCCCCCCACACAGAGAATCAGACCTACAAACTGGTGCCAGTCAGCCCCAGCCCCTAGGCTCTCACTGGAAGCTGGCTTGGACCTCCTGGTCCCTGCAGTAGCCACCTTGTGATGCTGATCTCTGCAGTACAGGACCCAGACTCACAGCCACCTCATTGCCTGGTTCCCAAGCCCCTTGTCCTGCTTGTCACTGGTCCTGCTTGATACTGCTGGTGATCACACCTGGCACATGCAGCCAGGCAGCAGCTGTGGGTCCCCATTCCTCCCACTGGACACAAGGACATTGGATCCCCATCCCTTCTACTGGACACAGACACTGGATCCACTGGATCCCCATCCCTTCCACTGGACACGAAGGCCCCTGTTGTGACCCATGGTCCCCACCGGAGCTGCTGGCACTGAAATGCACACACACAAGCACAGAACAGAATGCCCTCCCTCAGGACAATAGTCAGAGGTGGAGTTTAGTGTCTGCAATGTGTCACATCCCCCCAGGAGATAACCTCTGAGGTATTTGGGCTTCCCTCACCTGCCATGGTGCTTCTGGGCTTCGTTGTGCCATAGACATGAGCCTTGGATCACATACCCTAAGAAAACCTGTTTAAAAAACCCCCAAAGTTAATTATGATTAATGTATTGAGTAAATTCTTATTAGATAGTTAATGATTTATAGCTGCTTCCTTTAGAAGATGTATATAAAGGTCACTTTCTGAGATACAGTTATTTTCATGTAGAAATCTGACAGTTCTCACTGATATTATAGGTATATTCTTAAAGGATTTCACCATTTGAAACCATATAAAGGACAAGGAAAGGGGGGGTTTTAATATCAGGAAGTAATTCCTGAATTAGCACAACAGACCAGTTCTGCATAAAATCATCCATCAAGAGAGTGATCAGGGACTTATTTTTCTCATCTCCCAGGAACACTGAGTGTTTATTTAATTCCTTTTGCTGACAATTTTTTAGTTAAATCCTGTCTGGGTCGCCTCTTTTGCAGGCTTGATAATTACTATGGGCATTTGTAATATAAATTACATCCTAAATTGTTGAATGCAATTTCAAACTGTTGGTCTAATTAAGGAGCTTCAGACTCACAAAACATTAATTAATCATGCAGTATCTGGGCAGTGTGTGTGTATGTTCATGCTCAAAATAAAGCAGCTAGAAAATCTTTCCTTGGTAGTTGTGCTTTTTAGACAATTCCTTACAATGATCACTAGTTCCTGAGTGCAAAAGGCATTGTTTTCCTGGCAAGTTTGCCCAGGCCAAAAAAAAACAAACAAAAACCCAAAACAAAACCAAAAAACAAACCACCAAAGTGCTCTGCAGCATCACATTCCCATTCCCAAGAGCCAGCAGGAGAGCAGCTTTGTGAGGTAGGAGTGCTTTGTTCCTCATCCCTTCACACACACACACACACACACACACACACACACACACATGTGATATCAAACACAGCAGGACCTGCCCTCTTCCCCTCCTTCAGCAGAATAACAACTCTCATCTCCCTGCAATCCTGGGAATATGGGAATTTTTTGCTCTGGCTGCATCACAACACCCTGCAAGTACAAATTTCTCCAATGATTAAGGGTAGTCTCGTCAGCCTCCAGTAACATACACCAGAAAAAGCAAAATGTATGAGAAAATTTATGAAATATAATGCTGGGGGGAAATGGGTATGAAAAACTGCCTCTAGGCTAAGTTAAGCAGAAAAGCATGAGGGTCTTTCTGGCATTAGAAATAGAAAAGTAAATTTTCTAGGCTGACCTGAGCACATTTAACAAAGCCACAGTGCTAACTGGAGAAGAGTACAGGAGATGTGGCCAAGCTGAAAGTGATAAAACTGAAGTTGTACCTAATTTTGTCATTTACTGCTGTTATTCATTGAAAATGATAGGTTTCTCATCCAAAATCTCGCCCTTATTTTATTGTGGTTTTGCTCACAAAGAGGACAATATATTACTGCAAATATGCAATTAATCTTCATTAAAGATGATTAAAGTGGTTCAACAGCATGTTTTTCTTTGAAAAACAAGCAAATTGAGTGCAAGCTATAACAAATTATTTTTTTAATGAACATTAGTTAGACAGAGACCACATTAATTAAAACAATGCAAAGGCCTGTACTCACATCTCATATATAAATTGGTTTCAGCCAACTGAAATTGATATCTCAGTGAAGTCCAGTGCCAATTAAAATATGAACATGAACATGTAGAGCAGTAGCAGGGGTGTGACAGCCTCTGTATTAATGAATTCTAAGAACAAAGGTTATTTTTACTCAAAGGATCCTTTGTACTCAAGAGAGAATGTATCATATGAAATCCATAAAATATGCCAGACCACTGTGAAACCACTGTATTTCTCACAGACCATCACAAATTCTTATCAGCCCTTTTCCCATCAAACAAATCTTGATAACAAACAGCACCAGGTGCAGGGTAAGGAACTGCAGACCTGGACTTAGGAACAGGACAAGGGGCAATGTTTTTAAACTGAAAGAAAGTAGGTTCAGGTGAAATATTAGGATGAAATTCTTTGCTGTGAGGGAGGTGAGGCACTGAAACAGGTTTCTCAGAGACGCTGTGGATGCCCCATCCCTGGAATTGGTCAAGGCCAGGTTAGATGGGGCTCTGAGCAACCTGGTCTAGAAAAAATGCTCCTGTCCATGGCAGGGGGGTTGGAACTGGATGATCTTAAAGGTCCATTCCAATACAAAACATCCTGTGATTAATATTAGGAAATAGTTTTTATGACAAATGACCATTATGTAAAGCTAATTTCAATTAGTTTATGTGTCAGGATATATTTTGCTGGTAAAAGAAAAAAGGGAGTTTTATCAAGCCATATAAACATCATCAGTTCATAGTTTGCATTTTGTGTTGGAGAAAAAAGATATCCACACTGCAAGAAGAATAAAACAGTTCTAAGTCAGTTTGGGGAAAAAGAACAATAATATGCAAAAGGTAAATTAATTATTTTAAAGAAAAATGTTGCCTCAACACTGCCTCTAGGGACATAATTCTGGATTTTTAACAAAAGGGAAATCTAGAATGTTAAGGCTTCTCCTCAAGAAGGTAAGAAATGGTAGCATCTAGTAGTCACTGATGCACAGAAGCACAAACCCCTCAAAGAAAGGACCACTTTCACTGCTGAGTCCCTTTAATTCTTTATGTAAAATTCAGGCTATGTTGAAGTTAATGAACACAAAAACAAAGTGAGAAAAAAGAACAGTCAAAAAAACCCCCTAGAGGCCCAAGTTTGAGTGGGCAGAGCTGAGCCTCATTTGGTTCTCTGAACTGTTCTTCTGCCCCACACTTCCATCTACAGATCTTTCTCAAGCATGAAAAGAACTTGTAAGGTGCTTGTGGGTGCATGATTTCCATACAGCCTCTGAGCTGTTAAACCTGAAATCAGAAACACAACCCCCTAAGGCTGGAAATCCTGATAATATTGGCACTGCTGCAGGTATTCAGATGCTCTGCACCAGTGGCTGTGTGATTGCCTCCATAAATAGCTAATCAGACCCGTTACACTTAATAAAAACAAGTCAAAGTTTAAGTCACCATGGAATACCCAGCCCTTGGCTTCAATGCATGAATGAGTTTGAAAGGAGCAGGCTGTTACAATAAAAATAACAGATTTAGTTACTAGCTGGTTTTTTCAGGGAAGAAAGCATGACAGAGCAGTTTGGGCCTAGCATTTTTGATGGATTAAAAGAACAACTTTGGGTCTTATCTTTGATGTCATGTAATGTGGGATTTATAAGCAAATTTAATTAAATAACAGATACAGAATGATCAGACTTCAGTCATGACAGCAACAAGCTCCTGCAGTGCTTATAATTATCATTTATTCTGTGCCATGCACAGGTCTGATTAGAAATTGAAATGAGCAAGCTCCAGCTCAGCACTCGTCACGATTATTTCGCTCCTGTGCTCTGAATAATTGCAGTCTTCCCAGTCTCCACACTTGGAATTGTGTTTTCTTGGAATTCAGATGAGCAGTGAGAAACATACAATGGACAGACAGAACAGATTTATTTATCATTTCAAATTCCCCTTGCTATCTGTCTGTCCTTCTCCATTGTAAAGTAGATTTTTGCCTCTCTTCCATCAATTAATTTTGCCTGATTACCTGCCTGCTTCTCTCCCCACCTTTACTCTTTCCTCCTATTCCAGAGCACAGATGTTGAATAAAGGCCTTTATCACCAGGTCCTTCTAGTTCAGTGAGACAATATGAAGACTCACCAAATATTTATGAGTTCTACTCAGCTGTTGTGGTAATACATAAGTGAGACAGCAGCTCTTGGAAGCAGCAACTGCTGACCCTTGCCAGGCAACTCTGAATTCCACTTAGGCAGCTTTACATGCCAAGAAATAAGTCACAGTCTGTTGCACACGTTGGTTTGTGTGCAGATTTTGCCATTCACACAAGTGTTCTATCTAACACTTAACTCCCTGTATACATCACTGTACAGCTGCATTTAGGCATTCACTTAATATAGACCACAAACTTAAATTCCATTTCATATGTGGTATTTCCTAAATAATAAAAAACCCCCAGAAAAAACTCTGATGTTTTGTTAAACATGTTTCCTCTTATTTGATTTACATTATAATGAAGCTGTCAATGTTAGTGCAGCACTTAAAAGGTTTCCTGATCCCTCCTTCTCCTGGAAGCCTCAGTCTGGAATATGAAGCACAGAATCTGCATTAGTATTCACTGTGTGCATGGTAACATTGACCTTGTGCCTCAAGTGGTTTTAATATTTTAGAGACATGAGGATTAAACTCCATGGGAACATAGAATGGAATAGTGGCAGAGCAAGAAGTGATGAATTAAAAAAGGTTAAAAAAAAAAAAAGTCCTAAGTGATCAGACATCTAAATTAAAGTGATTTTACTGTCAAAACAATCAGTTAACTATGCGAGTAATTAGGCAAACGGTGTCATTATTCTTTAAATTTCTCTGAGAATGTTTGATGTGCTTAGTGGATAGCTGATAGAGTGATAGTGATAGCTCAGGGGATAGCTGATGGCTTTGTTTAGCTCCTCCACAACCTGCTGTTCAATGCCCAGTGTGCCAAATGTCAGCACTTCTTGGGATGAGGAACCTGGATCATCACAGTCCTCAAGCAGGCAGCAAATGTCTCAGCAGTTAAGGTGGAATTTTTAAAGAAGTTGGAGGGACATATTTGGAAGTCCAGAGTTTGTCCTTCACCCCTCTGACTTCTTGAATCTCCATCATGAAGTAGGGATAAGACCCAATGTGTGGTGTGGGAGAGACCAGCACTGCCCCTGCGTCCCATCTCTGGTACAACACCAACACCAGCTGGAAGGCCCTGAGATTCTATGAAGTCAAGTACAGCACATGGTGGGTTCTGGGGTTTCAAGCCATTTTTGATGTTTTGGTGGGTTTCAGCATGTTTTATCAGGTTTATCAGAGCATTTTTAGCTTTTTTTTGTGTTTGGAGTTCTTTTGTGTGTGTGTATTTTTTACCTTTTTTCCCATTTTTCAGTGGTTTTAGCAGTAAAGCTTCTTCCTTTTGCCTTTCCCAAGCTTCTTAGAGGCAATAAAAACAGCAGGGAAGTGAAACTGTCCTCTGGCTAATCATCAATTAACTCCTATGTGAAGATGAGCCAGCATATTTTCCCTAAGATACCACCAAAGCAACAGAGAAAAACAGAGAAAAACATTTTCAAGAACAGTGTATCTTTTAAATTTATAAACAGAAATTAACATTTGTTTCTTATTTTTTTACCTCTTGTCTCTAGCAAGTGTTTATAAACCTTTCCCTCTTCAAATGACTGGAAAGAACTTGGAAACAAGAAAGCCAAATTAGGACCTAGGCAGAATATTCTCAAATTACAAATAACCCAATGAAGAGTTCGATCTCATTGTGAAACCAAAATTGTTTTGTCTGAGAACAGAGATATAAAATTAAGTTGTTTGGGATCCATCACAGCTTGGGCTCAGACAGTAAATTTAATGTAATTCTACTCTTACAACTCTTTCAGAGAACAAGATAAGATAGTAAAAGTTTATAGATATTGCCTCTGAAATATTTGCTGCTATGGAGATAGGAAGGGACTTGCAATTCCTACAATAAACGAAATCCAAACCAAATCAACTTTAACTCAATTATGTTCTTTACCCTAGGATTTTAAAGAGCTCTGGAAATTCGTGCTTTAGCACATCACTGGTGAGAATCATTGAGTCCCACCTTGGGAGCTGCAGTGCAAAATTCAGAGAACAGAACTAGAACATCTCCTTATGGACTTGTCAAGAGTTAAGCTAAACTTTTTGATAGCATAATAAATAGCCAGTATGTCATGTTTTTTTTTGGTTTTAACTGCAATTTTTTTAGCTAGAAATATAATGGAATTGCTATACCACTGTGCAAGCCTAACTTGTCTAATAAATTAAATACTCCAAATGAAAATTAATGGATTTTTGATCCACTATAAGAAATTGTTTCTGTAAGTCAGAACTCAACCTGCTGTGCTGCTGAGAGCAAAAAGTGCACTTTGGTAATTGAGAAGACTGATCACTTGTCAGGCATCAATATTGGTTATGTGAGTTTTCATTCTCAGATCCTCCAGGGAACTGATTTCCCCAGCCCGAATTACAGGATTACAGGAGCACTGTTTTACAGAGAGTCTTTGTCTCCCCCTTTGCTTGATGAACGTGAATAAAACGAGATAACTCGATAACTCTGAGAACAGCCAGCCAAGCATCATAATCCTGGGAGCCATCCTGCACTCAGACCTGGAAAATTTCTATGCCCTGTGGCACAACCCTCATGTCTGTGGACTGCTCCTCAGAACAGCAACAAAATGCATTGGTTTTCTTGCAAGCAGGATCTGAGCAGATGAACTTGCTGGGCTATTATGCAAATAAGGACTTACAATTTATTAAAAACAATGCCATCATTTTCACAGTGCCATTTTTAAGACTTCTGCTGCCAAGGCAGTTTTCATAAGAAGACATGCAATTTGTTAACCATTCAAAATCCTCTGAAGGGTATGCAGCACTTGTGAGCTGTGATAATGTGCTTTCCTCTCTGGTATTCTCCATCTGGAAATTTCCTTATGCATTACAAAGCAGGATGTTGCAACACTCAACCAAATTTGAAGAGAGGGGAAAATCAGTGTCCTTAAAAATGAAGTGATGCCTCATTGACAATAAGTCACTAGGGCAATCAGAAATAAACCAAGGCTCCCCTATGAAGTATTTGAAATATTAAAATATGCTGCCTCTCTTCATTAGAAAAGGATTTTTTTTTACTAGTGAAATGTGCCACATTTGATGCATTCAAATTCTTTTACAAGCTACAGATGAACCTGACAATGTGGTGTTGAGACACTGTATTTTAATCTCCATGGCAGGGATGAAATAACAGCAGTGTAGAAATTTTAGGCTATTTGGCCATCATCACACACTGAGCCTGTGTCAGGGTACAATAGCTCATCTGCTTCTCACATTTGCAGCAATGACACAAAAAATCTACTCCAAAAAAGGTTAGGTGGGCCTGTTCAGATGATCACCTACCCATAACATTGATTATTAAAACAAAGCAGCCTCCTCAGATTGGAGGAACAGAAATGGCTGTTTGGGAAGAACAGATGTTTTGCTTTTGTCATACTGTCCTGCTTCCCTCCAAGGTCAATTTTCTTCATCCACTTCTGTGTTCCTCCTCTCCCTCTCCCTCTTAAAAATCTGCATCTCCTGGCTTGAGAAATTGGGATGAGCAGTATTTCCATTTGGGGGTGTACTTGTCTGCTTCTGCAGAATCAGAGGCCAGAGCAGAGATTACGAGGTATTTCAGTTTTAAAAGTAGCTGTTTTGGATTCAAAATCCAAGTAAGGAATTGGTCCAACTGGACCAATCTCAGTTCAATCTGCCCAGCTGGGTATCTGCCCAACTGGCTATCAGAGTTGGAGAGCTCAGGGAAGACTCCCGCATGACAGCTGCAATTCAAACATTAAAAAAAGAAAACCACACACAGTTGCATGTGAAGTAGAACAATGAAAAACACAGAGAATATGAAAATGTTGCTCACATCACCACAGCTAAAAATATAAGCAGCTATGGCATCACAGAACGAGAGATGAGGCATAAAAAAATAGGTGTAGAAGCACACAGAATTCTGGTAATTCTCACTAACAAAAGATGCTATTCATCACAGAATTTGATAATGAACTTTGTAAAGGTGATACATCAGCATCTTCTGTCTTGCCAATCTCACAGCCAGATTACAAAGACCGACCTGTGAGAGTTTTCTGAACATTCTGGAGAAACTGCAGACTCAAAGTCAGGCTTACATAACATTTCCAGTATCATTTGGTCACCTGTTTCACCCACTATTGATGAAGAAGTTTCCCCGATATATTCACCTCTGCACATAAAGTCTTAAGTCATCAGTGACTGAAACTGAAATATTCATATTTGGCTGGAATTTATTCATATGTGGGTAGAATTGATACCTGCCTGCCCTGAGAGGATTTAAGGAGTCTGTAGCCTCATCACCAACTAGCAGAAACCCACTAAACAACACGTATGTTTTTGCTGCACCTCTCCAGTCTTGCTCTATCCCTTTGAGGCATTGCTGAACCAAACCACTGCAGAAACACAGCTAGAGCTGGCAGAGTAGGCCATCATTTAACAGGGTAAGAGAGCTGATCTCAGCCTGGCCAGCAGTTCCCCCTTGGGAACCATTCCAGCAGCCAGAATCAGCAAGGCAGGATGGAGTCCAACCAAGAGCACATTGCCCTCAGTCATTGGCAAGGATGTGGCAAAGCAGCTCTGCTTCGTTTGGGCTTCACAGAGCGCCAGGAATCTTTTGTGGATTGCTTGCTCTGTCTTTTTGAATGGTTTGAAACAGCCATGTGGATGTGCCTTAATTCTGGAGAGAAACTATATCCAGAGTTTCTGCAAGTCATAAAGTCTCAGGGCAAACTTCTTTTAAAAGGACAAGTTATTTTTGTAGCCAACAATACTGGTGACTGCAAAGGTTGTCTCAACAGTAAACAAATTTCCAGGTCTTTGAGTGTTCAGTAGTTACGACTCTAGCCTCTAGCACAGCAAGGCACAAAAACAGGATGACAAAACAAGAAATGACAAAACTAATGTCCTCATTTGAGAACACACTCTTTATCTCTGATAAAATCTGCACCCTTATCTGCTGGAGATAGAAGTGTGTTTTATGGGTGTTGAAACAAGCTGCAGAGAGAAAAAGAGCCCTACAACCCAATGAAAAGAATCATCATCAATTCATAATTGCTCCCAGTGCTCCAGGATAAGAGATTGTCTCTAGATACTATCAATAGATTTATTATATATATATATTTAAAGAGATCACTGTGGCCTAGCAGCTTTTATTGGGATTTCTCTGGAAAATATACTTGTAATATACGGTACCTAGGTTTTCATTTACACCAGAAACACAGGGACAAGACTTTCTAATCTGGTGATGTATCAGTGCTGGCCTGAGTGCTCATAGATTAGGAAAAAAGTAGATACAGTCACAGCAAATTACTTCTGAACTTCTTTGAAGCTTATAAAACTGCTATTACAATCCAAAGGAAGCGTGACAAGGTTCATCAAAGATTCATTGTTTGTTGTTGTAGACTTCAAATGATGAATGAGAGAGGGTACATTAAAATTCTGCTGCTGCCACTAGCACTTCAGGAAGCTTTTGGAAGATAAATACTGCTTCTACTTAAAGGCAACAGGTTTTGAAAGAATGAGTCACATTTTCCAATACAACTTAACAATCTTATTTAATAATTAACATAAAGGGGCACTGGCTGCTCTCATAAGGTAAACATGCTAGAAAATACAACAGGTTCCTCCACAGATATTCAAAGCCAAAGCATTGCATGCTGCTGGGATTATGGCAGTGCTCTGCGTGACAGGCAGGACTGATCAGCTTTTGTTTTCTCCTGCAGAGACCTTGCGAAATGCATAATGGTTTTCAAGGCCAAGGAGTTAGAGAAGGAGCACATTCAGGGAATATCTTTGACATCCCTTGAGAAAAGGCTCTCAAATGACCTGAGGTGGCATGGCTTACAATGACCCCACAGCAGCAACTCTGAACCTGCCAGCAGCCCTTGTCAAAAATGTATTCTAAATTAACATGTTAGAAACACAGCTTCCTTTTCTTGTTTAGTATAACCCCATAAGTGATGTTACTGTTTGGACCTGCGTTATGTGGCAGATAAAACACAAAGATAACAGAGGAGCCCTTCCTTTGTTCATTATATTAACAGACAAGAATTTATTCAGCTTTTAGATGGCCTGTGTAGGTATGTGCATATCAAGGAGCATGTAATTAAATACTGCAGTATTTAAAAGCCTATAAACAGACAATAAAGGGGATATAAAACCCACTTTATATTCCTTTAGAGTTCATCTCATGCAATATCTTAGACACATATATGTATCAATATGTATATATATATGTATCAATATGTATTAAAAAGCCAGCTTCGGGCCTGAACTCGAGGATCTAGAACCAAAATGTTAGGTGGCAAAATTCAAGTGTGATATAATCTGTAGTGGATGAAACAAGGGTTAAAACAGGCCAAATGCCCCTGAGCAACCTGCACAACTCCACACCATGGAAGTTACACCAGAGTCTGTAAATGGGACATGTTCCCCTCTGTGAACACAGCTCTGCTGCTCTGCAGCCTACTAAAATTTATCATCCTTTGCCAGATTGAGGCAACTTCTATGCTGCTGATCTAGGCCAATAACAAATTTGTGCTGTTGCACATTTAAACATCAAACTCTTGTACGAATGAGGCTTTATTCATTTTCCAGGAGGAAAGGATGTCTATCAAAATAGCTAATTTCCATTTGTACCTAGTTACAACCAAACTAGAATAATTTTATTCTCAAATAAATGTCCACAAGCAGATGAAGGATTTGGATTAGAACCAGTGCCACTGTTTTAGTCTGAGCTTGCACTGGGCTGGCTTTAAATGCAGCACTGAAAGCTACATGAAACAGGATCCAGTGTATGATAAAGAAAGAGAATAAATGGGTAAAGCCAAAATGAATCAGGAGGGTGCAAAATACTGAAATGGGGAGCAGTTTTGATCACTATTCTTTACATTTTAGTGCTTTCTGGCAGCATCAAATTACAGCACACATGTATGCAGAGGCTGAAGCACACTTCAGTTTGTCAGTAGGCCCTGAGGCACAGCACCAGCCCAGGTCAGGTACCCATCTCAGTGGCAGTAGAACAAATGCGTTTTGACCAATTCCACTGAATTCCATTGTCTCCTCCCATGAGAAAAAGTATTCATTATTTAGGATTATAATACCATCTAGATGTGTAATTCCCAATTTCAGCTGTGCAGTAGCAGGCACTACTCAGAGAGAGAAATGCTTCCATCTTCCAAGAGCTCACACAATACTGTGAGAAATCCTGCTTTGATTGTTCTACAAGACTTGTACGATGTTTTACTTGTCCTATTAAGTACTTGGTACTTTACATTACTATGCACACAGAGCCATTCCATAAGACTGGATTACTTCTGTGTTATTTAAAATGTTTCCATAAATCTTGGGGTGCTCCGTAAAAGTTGTTCTTTCCAGTCAGCGTTTCACACTGTTGACCAGTGGCTGCAAATCTGTTTAAAAAGACTGAAACTGTCAGAACAGTGGAACAGGCAAATTTCTTCATGTCTGTCAGGAGACTGGTGATATTAAGGATAATTTATAGAACAAAAGGAGCAACATCTCTTTGAGATTTAGACTAAAAAAGATATTTTGGCTTTTAATGCTTTATTCTGTTGCCATAATATAGTACTCATATATGGGATTTCATTATTAGAAAAAAAAAATTAAAAAGCACTTTACATTCCTCAGTCTTACTGAGAGTTTGACTTCACAGAAAGTCATGGAGCTGGGTCACAGAAGCATATTTTCTCTTATATGGGAAGTTGGCCAGCAATTAGAGGTAATAAAATAACTACTTCAAGTGTGCAAGCACTAAAGAATATTTCTAGACCTGTGGTTTATTAAATTGCATCAGAATATTGTCTGCAGCAAAGAACTACATTCTTTGGTTGAGGTGTACCACTGAAACACATCATCAGAATTTTGTTACAGTTTCACATATTTTCTGGGAGAAAAGAAGAATATGGTATTTCATGGGAGAATTTTCCCTCCTTCCCACCTGCGACTGCGTTACTGAGCAGAACAAAAATAAATCAGAACAATGTGTTCATGAGCAATGGATGATGGAAAAACTCACCAGAGCAGGAATCTGGACTGAGATCACCAATGTAAAGTTCAGTGGAGCATGGATGGCAGCCCAGTATTTGTTGCTTCCCAAAGAATAAAAACCTCAACTCTCAGTTTCTTTTAACCTTGTCGTCTCCTGTTCTATTTGTAGCAACTCAAGCTTGATCTAACATCCAATAACATTCTTGATGAAATGAATTTATTGTATTTGTTTGTGTTTTTTTCTATTTATGATTTCCACCAGCCTCTTGGTAGAAATTGTGCAATGTTCAGTGGGGCTCACATGAAACTGAAGGCATGATTTCCATCAACTTCCATGTAGCCAGATTTTCACCATGTTGGTATAACTTTCTGTGGTAGCTTAGCATGAGCATTAGAATTTTACCCTTATCCCTCAAAAATGCAGGTTCCCTTTCCATTAACATGATTCAGTTTAATGGATGTGGCACCAAGATCTAAAGGATCCTACCAACAAAAGTCTAGAGACTTTCCAGTGTGAACCTATTCCCCACTTAGAGGGAATGGGCATTAAATGGAAACAACAAATAACCTCCAGTAAATTCAAGGATTTTGCATCATGTGCTGTGATTTTTCAATTTTTTTTGGCAAAAATACCTGTGTGGAGTTGGAATGGAGAAAGGAAAAGCAATGGATTGCTAATACCCTTGCTAACAATGTAGGATTACTCATGACCCCAACAGCATTGCCAGATCATAACAACCTCAGAGCAGCTTCTGTAAGGTGTAGGTTGAAGAACTTTTTCTTTCTCTTTGAGGGGCTTAGTGCAAAAGGAAGAATATGGCTCAAGGAAGCAGATGGAAAAACATTTCTGACAGCTTAAGTACAGTTAATTATTTGTAGGCGAAGCATTCTGCTATCAGCACTGCTTTGCTGTACTTGAAACTGAAACAGTCAGAGCAGCAACAATTTTATTCATCATCACTGCAATTACCTGACTATAAATAGGAGACCTTGCCTTTCATCCCTTCCAGGAACAGGCAGCTAAAGGCCAGCACACTGTGTGGATGCCTCTTTGGGTAAGCAGCTCATCCAGGTCTCATCCTCTCCCATTTTTTTCCACCTCTTACCTTTTCCTTTTAAGCAGATTCAACAGTTACTGGAAACAGAAAAAAAAGAAAAACGAGTACAACACTATGGGAAGAGCTCACAAGGTAAGTATCACCACTTTCACTTCACAGATAGTGCAGCTGAGGAAAATGAATACTCATTTAAGATTTTAAGGTGTACTCATATAAGGTGTGCTCATTTCACACCTGCTCCTAAAGAGGCAAAGGGTGATGATGTGTTTTCTTGTGTCTTCTGGGATTTATCTGTACCATCAGATAAATCCCAGAACATTCTTCTCTCTGTGAGAGAAGAGAACTCTGCTCCTAAATAATGACATTCAGCCTTCTGGGAAAAGAGACAGGAAGAAAGCAGGCTTGCAGAGGAAATCTCCAGCCTCCACTAACCAACAAGGAGGAACTGGAGACAAAAATGATAGCACAGATTATTTCTCCCTCAAAAGTGTGACATAGGGAAGACACGTCCTTGTGACCAAAGATCACAGTATTCCTTTCTAATCTTCCCTTGCTTTGGTTAAAGCAGAATCACAGAATTTCCTGAGCTGGAAGGGACCCACAAGCATAATCAAGTCCAACTCCTGGCTCTGCAGACTAAATTCTATGAAAGGGAACGTAATATTAATCAGTTTTTCCATCAGCTTTAAGGTTCGTATCAAAGAGAAACAAAATGCTATTGAGAGCTGTGTGATTACTTTTTTGAATAAGTACTATTGGAAAGAACTGAGACTGTTAGCTTTCATTGTCCACTCACAGCAAGAACTAATTAGAGTAAGATACTCTCCAGAATACTCTGAACAGCTGTGATTATCCACTCTTAAGAAAGATTAATTTGACTGGAAAGACAACAGAGAAACCCTTTAAAAAAGACATGGAGAATAGAGTTTTCTATGGGAGGACATGAGACAGCTCACTTTTAACAGAATGGAGGGTGAAAAGGACTTCTTTCTCTGTATATTGAAATCTTAAGCAGCATGAGACAAAGTGTACTTAGGCTAATGTTGGCTCAAAAGCAAGTGGAATAAATTACCTAAGAATAAATTTATTCTGGAAATGCAAAAATTAAAAAAAAAAAAAAAATCAAGTACCAGAGCAGTGAAATCGTGGAAACACTCACTCAAAGCAGTAGTGGGACCAAGTGAAGTGTTCTGTTTTCCAGTGGAGTTTGGTAAGTGTATTGATGAAGTTGCCTGAAATAGAGAACTTCTTTCAAATGACCAAGCCTATCCACTCCAGTCCTTCACGTACCCTGAGGTTACATTTGGAAGACCCACATAAACAACGACTTTTTGTGCAAAGTCAAGAATTACAGGCCAATGCCAGTCACAAAAACTCACAGAGCTTCTACTCAGTCCTGCAGGCAAATAATTTACCTCCTACCAGTCCAGCTCATCCCTGAACCTCAGGATTTGAAAATTGTGAGTTTTCAGACAAGAAGCCGTCATACTTTCACCCATCCAACCTCACAAAATTCCAAGCCTTGCAATGAAACTGACTTGAAAGCATGTATTTGGAATATAGGGAACCTGAAGTAATTTCATCTCCTACGAAATCCTAGAAGATGCATGGAAAGATTCAGTCACCTGCTCAGAGCTCAGAGATGAAAGTTTTATGAGGTAGCAAGACATCTAGAAGTTATTCACTGTGACTTGTTCCTGTGAATTTAGTTCCTATACTGCTGTTAGATGCAGAGCAGAAATTCAGTTACAGACAATCATGACTTGTTCCTGTGAATTTAGTTCCTATACTGCTGTTAGGATGCTGAGAAGAAATTCAGTTACAGACAATCACCAGCTTTTCATGGGTTGTGCATTAATTATTCCACTGCAGCAGAGCTTCATCATTTAGCTCTGTAATGATGCAGTGAAGTTCCTTAGCTGAGACTCACTCCAAGAGAACATATCTGTATTGCCTGCAGGTGCAATGCAGTGTGATTTCAAGAGCAGCTCAGCCACCTCTGTGGTGGGTGCAATCCAAATCTATGAACCATCAGAGTCCAAATCAGCTTCCCAACATCTAATTTGGCAGCCTTATGCTTCTAGAACTGGGTATACTACAATACTACATTGTATGAAGATAAAATGCATCCAATTAAAACTACTGAAAATTAAATAATAAAACTACTGTAAATTAAAGAATGGCAGCCCTTGGGACAACTTCATATAAATATTGTTAGAATGATCCCAGTATAATGCTTGCACAGGCCAGCTAGCCCCATTCCAAGCAATGCCCAGGCAGGATTTGGGAGCTGGCGTGGTCCAGGAGCAGTTAGCATGCAGCCACTGTGCTTTGCTGGTAACAGGATTTAGTTTTGTTAACACACAGACCAAACCAGAGTGAGTCCTGGCACTGCAGGCACACAGAAACTCCATCTCCACAGGCAACATGCCAGACATGGGATGACTCAGCAGCCATTGTGAGACTGCATCTCTCCAGCTGAACTGCTGTGCCCAGCCCAAAAACATCTCAGAGCTTGGTACAGGATCAGTCTACTGGCTCTCAATAGCCAGACCAAAGGTGGTGATCAGTGAGCTCGTGTTAACAGGACCAGCTGTGAATAAGCCAGGGGACAGATGGGCCTCTCCACACTGTTGTCTGCCAATCTCTGGCAGAAACCCACCTTATCAGCTCATTCCCAATGCAAGAGCCAAGCAGTGTCTATGAAGGCTCTGGTGTTAGTCTTGAGTTTACAGCCTTGCTACTACCCACAGCACCAGTGACTTTGAGGGAATGAGTCTGGGTTCACTTGGATCAGCATTGAAATACATTTAGCAGCAGTCCTGGACACTTGATGCCTTTGACCTGTCAAACAGATGGACCTAAAATGTAAATAGATTGCAAGTATTTATATAGATATGTATTTGTATGTGAATATATATATATATATGTATAAAGATATGCAGCCCATATAAATGAATTTGAGTAAGAATTCTATGACAAAATTTTAAAACCTTTAAATTATAAAAAACTGAACATCTTTCAATAGGAACCTCATACAAGACAAAGACATTTTGTGTATTTGTTCCAGCTTAAATTTTACAGCAGAAGTAAAACTGCAAAACAGAATTACAGACCACAATTAGCTGGTCCCGTATTTGCTATCCAGCATTGTGATGAATATAACAGCTAAGTTCTACAATCCTCTTTAAATATATGCAGCTTTTACCTGGTTTGGGTTTTTTTTCAGTCAGAGGAACACTATTCTGATAAGTGCTTGGCCTGATTAGGTTAAACTCAATGTATTTCTACATCTCACTGTATGGTGTTGTTGCATCACAAATGAAGTACAGAAATATACCGGATGCTCACCTGCAGGAATAGCATATAGTTAGAATACAGAACACTGAAACTGCAAATTCTTTTGTTATTGTTGTTTTGGTTGGGAAAAAACAAAACAAACCAACAAACCAAAACCACTGAAGCAGTTCCATGAGATTTGACATCTCTGTTTGACTAGTGCCATGAGCATAGCCCTGCAGGACAGTCACACATCTCATCCCAAGTCCACTTGGACTTGTTTTCAGAATGTTGTACAGCTCTTCTTTCTGTGTAAGATAGTCTTGTCCTGTGCTTCCTCAGTCCAGAATAGTCCTTAAGAAAAGAAATGTTGCTTCCTGGAAGACAGCAGGGACTATAGGCATTAAAGTTTTAATGAATCCACTAAACCAAGCAGCGTTATCCCTGGAAAGGTGAATAGTTGTATAATTTGGCCCATATTGCTGCAATTTTTTCTGTTTGCTTGGGTTTTGAAAATCATTTGCTGCAATACATTGAGAAACAGGAGACAAACAGAATTAACTCAGCCATTCTCCGATGGTATTCTGCTTCTCTTTGCTGGATGTCTCTTTCATGTACCATATTTACTGCTTGGGTTCAAAGTTTTCCTCTTTGCTTTTTTTAATCATGCATCCCTTGTTTCACTCGTCCTTGCACCTCCAGCCTTTGTTGTTTTCAGTCCTGAGTGATGATCTTTCAGTTAAGAGCTCACCAGAGTGTAGATCATGCTGAATGTAAAAGAAAGACACAATATGAAAGTATCCCTTTGAAGCATGCAGAGCACTTTGATTTTTATAACCCTTTGCTGTCTGTTCCTCAGGTCTGACTGTAATGACCTGTGTTTTCCTTTGCATTCCTTCTATCTCTCTAAAGCATCTTAATTATGGTGTATTCAAGATGGGTATCAAAAGGCACTCAAGAAATAACAAATTCATTATCGACATCCTACTGCACCACAAGCTGTGTTTGAGCTTTTTAAAGCTCAGTCTGATGTCTGGATTTGAACAGCAAAGAAACAAAACCATTTTGCTTTAGTGTGTTTGATCTTTAAAACTTCAACCAGCAACTCTCGGCAGGGCAGGCAAGGTTTTCCATAAAATTGCATTGTTTTGATTCCTTTGGAAAAAAACTCTGTGCACTAGAAGAAACATAAAATGCAGCCACCAGCTGGACTGAATCCATACATATTAAATGCAACTCTGAAAAGCAGAGAAAAACAGTATATATTGCCACAACTCCATTTTGTTGCAATTCTAATTCTGCCAATACCCAGGAAAGCACTGAAAAAATGTCTGTAATTTATACTATTTTATCTAGCACCAGGCAGTGGATTTTGGATGGTGGCCATGTTTTAGATTGAAGGGCTCAGAGGAATCTGCACAGCAGTAAAGTCTCAGGAGAAATGCTACACCACACTGCTGAGCTGACTTTGATCCCAACACAAAAACGTGGAGTTAAAAAATGCTTTTTCCCCACAAACCTCAATAGCATTTAAAAGGAATATTGAGAAACAACAACATGCAGCAGTGACTCCTCAAGATGTGGTGAACAGCAGAACAGGTCAGACACCAGTAATCAGAGGAGAAAAACACACTTTTCTTCCACCAGCACACAAACCTGCTTTGCAGAGGGATGACTACAAGACTGGCTTGAAGAGGCAACTCTAGGCAAATACATCATGGAGGAAGGAGTAGAAGAAAGACAGCTAAAGCATCACCTCCATTTAAAGTGTGTTAGAGGTTGTTGTCCAGTAGTTTTTATGGTGTGATTACACTGGGATCCTGGCAAGGCCTTACCTTATATGATCCTCACGTATTTTTGCACTGGGCATTTGTGCCTGTGCACTGAGGACGTGTGACAGTTGAAAGGGGCAGGGGGACAATGCCCAATTGGTGTGCATATCTCCAGGAATATACTTTAATTAGGGGTTTGGATCATGCACAGGCTTTGCCCTGTCATGAAAGAGAGCCTGTAGGAATGACTAGGGGCATGATGCCTTCCATGTTCCCACCCAACATCTACCTACCCATTTATTTACCATCTTGAGTATTACTATACCAAAGGTATTGTATTTTTCTTATGATCCTCTTGAATCACAAGGAATTATAGTTTTTTATTTGATGTAATGCCATTAGCACAACATTCACTCTTTTACCATTCCAAAAGATCATACAGAGAAGCAAAAGTTATTTCCTTTGATTGGTGCTGGGGCCTGGCTCAGGTCTTAAGTAAACACTAAATATTCTGTACTGAAGTGTCAGCAGTCAGTGGGAGTGCTTCCCCGAATCAACAGCAGAAGCAACCTTTTATGAGACAAAGGAAATTGTCCAGCTGTTTCCAGTCATTCCTAAGTGCAATTCCACAAGTGAAATGAAAAGCAGCTACTGTTCTCTTAGTGAAATGGCCAGACTTACCAGTAGAGATAGTAGAAGAAGGAAAGGAGGTAGAAGGCCAGCTTACACCAAGCCTCTTTCTGGCAGTAACTCAAGGTATCTGCGTTCATGACTGCAGGTGGATCATAGGCCAGCTCTGAGCTATCTGCTGGGCATCGAAAATACCTGAAAGAGCCAGAGAATACACCTGGAATGACTCTGTGGTAATCTGTGTTAAGTATGTGCAGACACACACCTGACTTCCATCTTCCATGATGCAGCAGGAATTCCCCTTTCTTTCCCAAGTCTCTATTTCCAGACATTGTAAAAATTAGGATGCTAGTCTAAGCACTCCTTTCTTACAGAACCAAGCAATTAATGAATGTGGATTTTCTGTGTTATATTAATTCTTCAGATCAAAACATATCCCCTTCCTACAGAGTTATTTCTGGCTTATCCACTCATAACTTACACATTGTGAGTGACAATATATGGTGGTTTGTGATCACAGAGAAGAGGAAGGGCTTTTATTGCACCTACACAACTGATTTCAGACATGATGAAAGGTGACAGTCCCAACCAACTGTTAGCTAAGTTCCTCCAACTCTGAAAAGGAAAAAAGCCAATATGGAGTAATGTAGGAAGTGGCTGACCAATATTTTCTACATGTGGCACTGCTCAAGAATTTATCATCCAAATATTTTTCTTCAAAAAATATTTTTCCTCTTACATAGGACAACTTTCTAACTATTCTCAGCAATGGCTGAGTGTTTGAGAAAATTGTGACAGAAGAACTTCTTTGACAAAGGAGCTTTTGTCTCAGTCAGTGTGCAGTAAAAAGCAAAACCCAAAAAGTCCTCAACAAAGTTAATTAACTACTCTAAGATCAGCACAAATCAGAGGAAATATTGTTATTTCTGCTGCTTTGACAAAGTAAGCAGAAGATTGCTGATTGCTTACAGATGGATATACAGATAGACAGGAAGATTTAAAAACACCAAGCAAGTGACCAGCAGCAAACTTTGAAAGGAGAGGTTCTCAAAATAACTTTGCCTTTTCCCCTTCCAATGTTAGTCACATCCACTTACAACCTCTAATAAGATTGCAAGTTCTTTTATGGAGAACCACAGGTGGAATCTTGCTTAATTCTACTCATTTGTATAAAGATATTACAATGTATTCCCATGGTTCTGTGCAGAACTTTACACAACAAACCCAAACCTGCCTGTGGTTAAAGCAGGAATAATTATGGAGTATTTATAGCAAAGCATATGAAGAATCACAGAAAAAAAAAAAGAACCAGAAGTTTTCTCCAAAGGTTGATATCATTACTCAGAATCTAGTCATTTTCCTCTTGGGAAGAACCAGAAGTTTTCTCCAAAGGTTGATATCATTACTCAGAATGTAGCCATTTTCCTCTTGGGGAAAAAAAAAAAAGTTTTTAGAAATTTTTTTAATGGGTGTCATTGTCACACTAAGGGCTGTTAACCCTTAGCAAAAGAGCAGCCTAAAACATTATCATTTTTATTGCAGCAGAACAATAGGGAGAAAAGCACTTGTAGCTTAATTTCATTTAGTTTTCTAAGAGCTATACTGGCACTCTAATTTCTGAATAATACACTTTATCCTATGACTGCATTACAACCAAGCTTTTGCAGAAAAAAAAAAAAAAGTAAAAAAGCTACTGCTTTTTAATTCCTGGTTGAGATGATGATTTTACAGAACTGTTAACCCTTAGCAAAAGAGCAGCCTAAAACATTATCATTTTTATTGCAGCAGAACAATAGGGAGAAAAGCACTTGTAGCTTCATTTCATTTAGCTTTCTAAGAGCTATACTGGCAGTCTAATTTCTGAATAATACACTTTATCCTATGACTGCATTACAACCAAGCTTTTGCAGAAAAAAAAAAGTAAAAAAGCTACTGCTTTTTAATTCCTGGTTGAGATGATGATTTTGACTTCTTTACAGAATTATTCTTCTGCTACCATATGTACCTTTGTAACACAAAGAGACCCTGACAGACAAAAATCATCTGTGCTTTTACAAACATTGTGAAAATGCGAAACTAGGGAAGTCTCCAGACTGACAACCATAAAAACTGATGTCTTTTGGTTATTTTCAGAAGCAACAGAAGGCTGATCCTCCACTAGAATGCAGAGGGAGATGCAGGAGCAGCAGCTGCACTGCCTGCTGGAAAAGAACAGCAGGTCTTACGTGATCAACTCTGGAAGCCCCTCCATGAATATAAACACAATTCAGAGGTCCAGAGTGGGAACATTCCCCACTTCTTCACAAGGGCAGGGTGAAGAAACAGCTCTTCACTTACTCCAATCCCTACTCCATGATTCTCTAAAAGAGGATTATCTTGCAGAACAGAAAATCCCTACTGTACAGAAAGAAAGAACTTACTTTACACTGAAAAAAAAAATTAATCAAAAAGCTGCCAAAGAAGATGAGACACAAAAATCTGTCAACCTTCCCAGTATTTCACAACTACAATGGAAAGGTTTCCTTGCTAGGGCTGAATGAAGAGGTCCAAGCTCTTTCAGATATGAACTGTCTTGCAGCTCCCCATCTGTGAAGTATTTAGAGCCTCACCATGTTCCAAATTCAGATTCCAGCCTATTTCACTTCCATGTTTTCACTTGTGATGAGTGCATCCTGACACCCTTCAGAATATTCATCTAAGTAACTGAGAGCCACATTGTATTATCATGTTTTCCTTAGCCATTCTGGATCATGAAAAAAATTCCTTTTTCTCTGGAAATACAAGTTTCAGCAGCTTATAGGCAAGAGCCTCTAGGCAAGAGATGCTCATCTACACTCCTATCACCGTCCTTCATTGTTCACGCAACCTGCATGTGCGCTGAGCTGACAAGCAAGGCTAACAAGCAGTCAGCATATAAAAGAAGGGCTTACCTCCAGAGGTGATAAAAAAGCAAAGGAACATTTAACCCCAGTGTGAGCCACTCCTGAGCACATAAAAACATTATGCAGAAAAGACTGTGGATGGAGTACTCTGGCAGCACCAGCTAAAAGGAAAGGAACAGAAAGAAGTCAGTAAAACAAACATCTCTTTGATTTTAGTCACCTAGGTAGTTTTTCAGAGAACAAATCAACTCTGCAAGTCTTGGAAGTCTCCTGTGTGTCTGTCCCTAGACACAGCTCAGCTGGCAGACAGTGTGAGCAAGGAGCACAGGACCCAGGGCCAGGTTTGTTAAGGTTCTACCCAAGTTTGTACTCCAAGGGCTTGTTGAGAGACATGGGATAAATCACTTACTGTCCTATCTGGTGTTCCAGACCTATGTCTACAAAACATACATTATATTAATGCCTCCCTCACCAAAGCATTTCGAGACTAAATGAATGCCAGTAAAAGAGTTTGCAAAGAACAAAGTTTTATTACTGAAGCATTCAGAAAGGAAACAAAGCTATTCCTGAAGTTTTGCTTCTACATTGGAGGAGTGTCTTTGGAAAAACAAAGTGCTGCTTCTACCATTTTGATATGTTATATACACCATAAAGAGATCAAATCCATTACCAAGTCAGTCTTGTAAGCACAAACCCACTAAGACAGGAAACTCACCTCCTAAGAAAACCCATGGCTCCCTACACTTGTCGTTTCAGAACCATGATGATTCTTTCTATTAAAAGAGAAAATGAGTGGGCAGCTGGCAGAAGCAGAAATGTATGTGATGTTGATTCAGAGTAGTTATTTCAAAAGGCACTTTGCTTTCTTCACTGCTTTCCCATTTCTTAGCTAGCTGTCTTCTTTTGTTTTCTTCCCAGATATTTTCTCAGAAATCCCTGTTTCTTTTCTTCAAGTCAGAGAAAAGACTAATTTCCAGCAGTGCATATTTCTCAAAGCTAGACAAACTCATACACAACTCATCTGCATCCACTGCTTCACCTTGGAGATACATCGACCAAAATTAAATCACAAAAGGCATTTGGGGGCTTTTTTAGATGACAATTAATTATTATCTGTCAAATAATTAAAGTGAGCCCTATTGTTTTTTAAACAAGGTCAAATTTACTACACAGCTTCTCCAAATACCTACTCCCATACAGCTGTGCTGCAAGGAATTCCATCATCTTGGCTCCAGGAGTCTTTCCACCTCACATGGAACATACTGTTTTAATGCATTTCACTTCAGTACTTGAAGAAGTTAACAAATTTGGGCATCTCCGTGACTGTGCCTTCAACTTAAACATTCTCAAGGGCTTATTTCATGTGGATGAGAAATCATAATACAATTATATACTTCAGATTCCAGATGGTACTTATTTATCACTGCTGGATCTTTTTTTTTTTTTCAGTTTGAGAATGTGATTTACAACATGACTATAACCTTTCCCCAAAGAATGATTCATCTTCATAACAAATTGTAGACAAGAAAGGTCTTCATGATGTACGTCTGCCCACTGAACATCACAACACTCAAAAGTGTATTACACTCATTTTCACATATTTGATTTCTGGATCCAGCACAATACACAAACTTAGTGAGACTGCAACCCTGGTGCCTGATCAGTGGGCTGGCTGGTAATAACAGGGAAGGAAACCCACGGTGAATATTTATGCAGAGCTTGAAAAACAAACCAAAAATCTGCAGTGAAATAAGAAAGGAAACAAAGAAAGCAAAGGACTCTCAGAAGTAGGCTCACTTTCCAGTCACAATTTCTGGTGTAAATTAAATCTATCTATACTTTTGGTAGAACAGCAAATGGGTCATTTATGTCTCTTCAACCTTTTCTTTGACTGGTATTTTCCTGTAGACATAAATAAGAAAGGATCATTGCTAATCACTGTTTCTAGAGGGAATTTGTGCAAAGAAGCAAACAAAGCCTAGCCTGCAAAGCCAGTTACAGTCAGCTGATGTACTTCAGAGACCAAATCTAAAAGGAGGTGAGAGACTTGGAAACATAAAGCACAGAAAGACACTAACCAACAGCAAGGCTTATGAGGTCAAGTAAGTAACTAAAATAAAACACTGCCTCAGTTCTTGGCTGTAAGAGTCATCCTGCAATTTGACACTATATCCTCTGAAAACAATGAAAACTTGAAATCAACTTTAGCAAATATGGGATTCAGCTGCTGGAGAGAAGAAAGCTGGCTGAGAAACAAGCAGCAGTCAATCCTTGTTGTTCCTGCTGAGGTACTCAACTGAAAAGCAACTTCAGTGATACAGATAACTGCAACAGGAACTAAACCAACGTCTTTAATTCATTCCTGTGAGAGCATAGGAAGCTGTCAGATGGTAAACATGTTAGGATATAAATAGTACACTTCTATTTTGAACCAGGAACATCCTGATTCAAATAACGACCTCTGCTTTCTGACACAGCTCAAGATAAAGCTTGCGATGGTTATGAAACATGGAGAAGAAGGAGAAACTGGCATAGCAGCACAACTCTTAAAGGAGGTAACTTGGTCACTTGGAGTCCCAAGCTCAAATGACACTACAAATTTACCACCAGAAACTCAGCTGGCTGATATTTCCCTGTGGAAAACCACAGGAAAGCCTGAAAAGGAAGTCAGCTTCTAGAAAAAAAAAAAATGCTGCTCATCAGAAATGCCTTTTGCTACAACATAAGCCAGGGAAAAGGAAACCACTGTAACTTTGTTAGTTTTGTTCTGATATAACTGTATAGTTAAGTAAATGTTCACATCAGTAAACCCTTATTCACACTTTATCATTGACATTTAAAATGTAAAACCTTAGGTGGGTATCATGCTCATTGCCATCTCACCACAAGAATTCATTCTCATACAAAGTAGCACACACACACTGCACATGTAGATTGATCCTTCTCTAATTCCACAGAAAATAAAGCGGCTGAACTAAAGTTTGGCTGAACTAAAGAGCAGGAAAACAAGCACTGAATTTAAGCACCTATCAGCAGCTTCTTTCTGTTTATAGGAATACAAAGACATCTTTAGGGAAGATCAGTCCCAAATAAAGTTATTCTGTTTCCCATTTCCTAAATCTGTTCTGTTGTTCTTATACAAAAGATAAACCTGTCTTTTTCTGTCTGTATCTTTCCTCCTTATTCTGTTTATTACAGATGGCTACCTCCTTCTCAAATGTAATTTTGATTTTACAGGACACTGTATCATTTTTACAGGGAATGACTCTTACAGTTTGTCTCACCAGTGAACAGGGCCCATAGAATACCTCACAGAAAACAGAACTGGGAAGACATTACAGCAGGAATAATAATATCCCTTCATCATTGCTATTAAATACTCACAGTTAGAAAATCAATTGCAACAACTGAATCAAACAGTTTCCCCCACTCTTAAGCCACTGAAATGTCAAGAAGCCACTGAAATGTCAAGATGCTTCTTTCCAGCACTTTGCTTGGACCAATGCTCCTGAGTGCTACACAATAATAATAATAATAATAATAATTCTCACAGAATTGCTGTTCCTTCCTCAAAACACCCAAGAGTCTACATCAGTCTCCATCTGTGCCTGCCACCCTCCACACTGCAACCACAGATTTTACGCTGTACTAGAAACTGCCAGCCATTACATGCTCTACCCTACCAGAGCTTCTGAGAGTCTTCATTACACTATTGGAGGCTGAAACAACTTCCCTTAATGACTGCCTACTCCTCCTACAGATGGCAGGAAAATCCTGCAGAGAAGAGGGGGCTGAATCTCCTTCTGGTGATTACCCCAGTGCAAACAAGTTGGTCACCTTAAAAACACACAAGCCCCTTCCCATCCACCTGAAAGCAACAGAAAACTGAAAGCATCATGCATGTGTGGAATCACTGCCAGGCTCCAGATGAGGTCTGACCTAAGTGCACACTGCTTTATTGCAGTGGTTATTGCTACTGCATCTGCTTGCACTAGAGGATGGCTGCAGCTTGTCACTATGGGGCTCATTTGCTGCTTTTTCCACCACATCCCTCAAAAAAGCTCGGCCCTCAAAAAGAATCAGTCCTCATCAATAGCAGGGAAAGAGGGGGTGGACGTGTACCCAAGGTTTTCAGGACACAGGAGTTATTTCAATAGCACTTTAAAGCTCATCCCTACAGAGCCTGCCAGAGAAAACCTGGGTTACTGGGGAGTGTCAGCTGAGTTAAAGACACTGTGAGATCAAAGGGAGATTATTTAATGACTCCGAAATTCCCCTAACTGAAAAGCACAGACTGGAAAAATCAGAAGTGTAATGCAAGAAAGGGAAAAAAAGAAAGCAAAACCACACAAAAAATAGTAGTAGCATGTGCTTTAGCCCAGACTGTGTATGTGGAATGTACATACTCTGAAACAAATCATCTGTTTCCTCCTGCTGCTGCACAAACCAAAGAAGAAGGGTCAACTATGTGTAATTTAAATACACAGACCATATATCTTAATAATTCCAACAGTTTTAAACATACTGTTTGCTCTGATCAAACAGACAAAACACTAAATTTTACTCTTGAAATACAAGAAGTCTTCCCACTTTTCTAATCTACTTTAAATGATTTGGGTTACTTGACTTCCAAAACATCTTCTGAAAGGCTGCCCTAGAGCCCAATACAATGCTGTCACAGTAAATATACTAAGGTTTTCTGTCCAAATATTCAGGTCCAATTTATTTCAATTCTCCTGTTAAAATCCACCCTTGCTTGTGTCACTACAGACTGTTCCTTAGTTGCTAATTCAGTAGCATCAAATTGTTATAACACAAACATGTAACAAAACCATTTTAAGTAATTCAAAACCATGTTATGCAAACCTCTAGAAGTATTTAGCAGTTTGGTAGGTAGATTTGTGCACGTAGTTCAGAAGAAAATGCCTGGGAGATGGATTCCAGATCATCAAAAGGACAACATGCAGTTGAACCTACTAAATTCATATATGCAGCTTTACATTTTATCTGGGGGAGAGCAGCAGCACATACATGCAAGACTTAATGTCACAAACAAAATGCAGAGCACAAATTAAAAAAAAAAAGGGATATAACATCTGTGTTTTCACCCTTCCACTCACTGCTCGGGATCACAATGAAACAAAGTAGCAAAAAGCCAGTGCTTTGTGAAGGCAATTTAATTATTCTAAAGAGCTATTGGAATTTCTTTAAACATTTCTCTTAAGTGGATGTGAACATAAGTCACTCCACAGCACAAATACCAGACAATGAAATGAATAACACAAAGAGCCTAATTACTATTCTCACTCCATATCCATCTGTGACACAGTACAAGATCTAATATTAAAATACAGGATTTCTGGATGCTTTTTCCATCTCAGCTACTAAACACATTTATATTTAGGCCTATCATTTCACTTCTCATTGTCTCTTTCTCTCTTCTGCAACATGGGGATAATTATATTCAATTCTATATATTCCACTGGAGCTAGTTTATGACTAGAATATTTAAGCTTTTTCTTAAGACCAGTAGTAACTTCAACAGGACTGACAGATGAGAATCAGGTCTTTACAGGAGTATCCATAAATATTTCGGTATTGCAGAGCCCATGGAAGGTCATAGCAGCCAACAGGTAAAAAGGTTATGAAACGGATTTAAAAAAAGACTGAAAGGTCTGCAGGGCACCGGCACAATTCAAGAAGTGCCCCATCCTCGGAAGGCACGTCATTAGGGCAGATGTGCTGTGATCTTACAAGTGTATCTCCTCTGCAAACTGTTCTTTTCCACTCAGCAGGGATCAGGAGACATCTTTATGACCTTCCTTTTTCTAACGCTAATTCCGAACCAGCAACAGAAGCTGGGTTAGCAACCCCGGAGTGCAAACTCCTCTAATTTCCACAGTGCTGGCAGCAAACAGGGTAATAAACCTCTTCTTGCCCTACCTCGCTGTGGTATTTCAGGCACAAGCAGCCAGGACACCCCGCAGCTGGGCTGCTCCAAGAGCTCCTGCCGCCTTTGTCTGCCCCCCCAAAACTGGGGAGAAGGGCAATTAGCGCGGCAGCTGTTCGTGAGGAGCTACAAAACCAACCCCAGTTCACAGGCAGGGCTATGAATGCACAAACCTCAGGGATGATCAAAATGAAGTTCAGCCATCTGCACGGCTCAGGAAGGGCCCCCAGGCCTTCTCCTGGGGGTCTGCCCGAGATTGACACTTCCATAAATGCTGAAAACGAAGTGTTTGCTGAAGGGCTGTTTTCTTACCGGGTGTGTAAAGACTGGCAGTCTGAGGAAGCAGATTTGGTGCAGTGCAGACGTGGCAAAGACATTTCCCTCCCTGGCACTACAACAGCTTTGTAGAAAACATCAGCAACGAGATGCAAGGCAGGACATTTAACTCTCAGCAGAAAAAAACCCTGCATCCATAAACAGGTATGGGGTGAAATCATTGTGCTCTACATTTAGGAATTATACTGCTTTTTGTAATTGCACAGTAGCTTTATAGGGTGTGACTCCAACTTAAAGCCACACTGAACATTCTGCCAAACATTACAGTGACCTCTGGTTTAACTTCCTTCGTTTTATTAAAATGCAAATACTTACTTTATTGCATACTGAATTAGAGCAAATATAGGCCATTAGCAAGTCAAATTCTGCCAATATTTCAACACAGCTCTGAGGAACAGATGCATAAATCGCATCACCCCAAGTGGCTGAGAAGTACACTGCTCTCAGGAGCACAGTACAGACGACATTACTCATCTACATTTTTGCTGCATCTTCAGCTTATTCCACTGTTACTTGTGATGTTCTCCCACTGCAAGGACTTATGTTTACAAACCCTCCAGCACAGGACTGGGAGAAGCTGAATTGTGGAGCAAGAGGTCATCAGTTACAGAGTGACACTTTGTTTGGCACTTGGATTATTGACTAAACACTTAGAGATGAGACTAGCAGCAAAATATAGTCAGTTAAACTGAAATAGTTTCATACAGAAATATTTTAATGAGTAATAGCACTGTGAATATCTCCCTTCAAAGGATATTCCAGTTTTTGTCAGGCATCACTCTGGCAAATCCTACTTCCCCCCTGGAGTAGAAGAGGAATAAGAATCAAACTGTGGCTGAATCACAAGTTTGAACTCTTCACTCTTGCAATAGTTTTCCTAACTTCTCCCATTACAAGCTCCCCCTGCTATGAGCACCTGGCAGACACAGCAGGATCTATCTTCTCATTATCCCTAGGTAAGCACACAGACATCCTTAGGCAATTATTGCTAAAAATAACTATTTTTATGTTCTAACTTTTCAAAAGTGCTGAATTCAGGATCTTGTAAAATTGACTAAAAATAGTGTTGGCACAATTCACTTAATCAATGAGTGTCAGTAGTGAATGAATTGCCTGCCAGAAATACAACACTTCCTCTCAGTTCTTTAGTCCTATTTTAAGGGCTTTCTTTCCAGATATGATACTGTAGCCAAAGAAAGGACAAAATGGATTATATTCTGTATTTTTACTGCAATAGTAATACTTTTTTAGTAAATATGAATGCAACCTCTTTAAAATAAAACAAAAAGTGTGAAGAAGAGATGCACTATCTCTTGTCAAGCAACATTTATGGAATAATTTGTGTACAAAGTATAAATACTGCCAGCTCTTTGATCCCAATTCTATTATCAGTTCTGCAAAATAGCTTCTGGACCAAGTTCCATTCTTTCTGATGAAATTCAAACTATGTGGGTGCCCCAAAGACTAACTGAATGGGGAATGCCCAATTTTATCCCATTCCACACTTCATAGACAACAAATGTAACAAAAAAGTAGGCAGAAAAGACTTAAAAGAGGGAAAGAGGGAAGCTTTAAATTATCTGTACTGAATTTTCTGTCAGAGTGCAGAATTGAAAAAGGCAGCTTGGTAACAAAGGTACTGAAGGCCTGGAAATCTATTACAAGATTCAGGGAAAATCATTATCCTTCATCCTTCTGGTGCAAACAAAACCTCTACCAAGTGTGAATCACTGTGAATATATTAACTCCCTCCTCATTTAGGCAAGCTGAGGAAAACAATTAAACCAACACAGAGCTAGTGAAAGTGTGTCATACTTCAGCTACAAATATTTTGCTTGCTTTTCTTGTATCTCCACTTCTTCTGTCATAATTCTTCTTTCTTTCTTTCCCCTGTACAACCTAAGGACAGCCTCACTGTTTACATGAACAGAAGATTTAGAATTTATCTCCTGCCTCTTTTGACTAGTGAGAGATGCTGTGCAAAAGTTGTCTAAAAAGAACTCCACCATAAGTCATGATTTTCATAAAATCAAAATCCTGTACTAATACATTTTTAGCTAACTTCACATTTTACCCTTGAAGTGTAAAAAATACTCTCTCCTAATGTAAAAATATCTTGTCAGAGTCACTCTGAAGGCCAGAATAAAGTTGGCTTTATCATGCAACAAAAGGTTAGCAGTACCTGTCAAATAAGAATGGAGTACTGAAATACAGACCAGTTTTGGGTTACTCACACATGTTTAGAGTCTGACGTACTTTAAAAAGTTTTGGGGTACTTCAAACAAAGGAGAACTTCAATGAATTTAGTTTTATGAAGCATGATGCAATCACAGTCCAAAAATCCTAATGGACAGAGTATGCAGAGCATGGCAAGCTTACACCATACAAAATCTCCAGGTATAACTAATGCCTCAGAAACAGCAATATCCTTTATTTCAGGGGCTACATGCAAACTCTGGAATTTCTTCTGAGGCAGTTTGGAAGGTAATTTAGTGTGTATATGTATAGCAGAGGGGTGTAGCTCATACTCAGTGTGACATTGACAGAGATCTAATTCATCTTATTGTCTCTTCTCATTAGTATTTCTGTAGAGCAAACATCCCAAGCCTCTAAGCATACAACACCAGATAATTTCACTCCCAGCAATCTGATATCAATGTGACCACAGTGAGTCTGACTCCAAACTGGGATGGATTTGAACAGCTGCTGTAGAGATCCAAGACCCCATGCAGTTATCAATACAACAAAACATCAGACCCCTCAAAAACAGCAAGCAAATTTTTACCTTCAGTTAAAAATAAAAGATTCAAGCTCTGCCTGCAAACAAGAAAACTTAAGTAGGTCTCCAAAAACAAGATTTCTACCATCAGAACAACTGTGCAACATTTCCTTTTGAGTTGCGTATATGTCTTGTGAGTGTAAACAAGTGTTCTTCATATTTATTACCAGGTTTTTGTAGCATCTGGCACAACCAGGCTTTACTCTTTACCGGAGACCAAAAGCACTGCTGTAACACAAACACCAACAGAAACATTATAGAAAAGGAGAGCCAAGTCTTGCTCAAAGTCATCTCTCAACACAACCTTTAAAAGATCAAAGTATCCAACTAAGAGAACAGAATGCAAAATTCAAAAAGTGGCAAAATGTAAGACAACAGAACATCCAGCTAAAGACAACAAAAGCAGAGCTGTATTATATTTTCTTCCAGAAAGGCAAATGTGTAACAGCCTAAAACTACCCTTTTGACTTAAGACAGTTTTAAAACATGAACTTTTCATCCGATAATATTAATTCATAATATCACTGTAATCCCAATAACAGATCACATGTTTAAACCTCTAAAAAAGGATTAATGAACATCTGTTTCATATTCCCTCTGCTTATCAGGCCAGTTAATAGCAAGTTCAGATCTTGACAAAACTATCTAATGTGATCCAATCAAAAGCATTCAACTCTGTTCTGAACCACTGAAATTGCAGTGCAAAGACTGGGGAGGAAGAAAAAATGAAAGCATTTGAGATGATAAAAACAGTCTTTAAAATACATAGTATTTACTTAAATAGTTTTATACACTGCCTGGGTATAACCTTCTGTGTTGCCCTGAGTCACAGGGAGACACTGAATAACAACCTGGGTACCTGCAGTATTTTTTCTACCCCCAGAATTTTATATTCACTCTTCTGAAGATATCCACATTGTCTCTTGATTGGGGTTTATGCTCCCAATCACTCTGTGGGAAGAGTCTCCTGACTGTTTTCCTACTGCCCAAAAGATTACTCAAAGCTCAGCAGTTTCATCACATTGATGAGGTGTGAAAAGAGAGAGCATTAGATACATCAAGAAACATGACATGTACTGAGAAGCCAGCAACAATGATGAACTCTTTGGTCTCTAATGAGAGCGGACAAAGTTCATGTGCTCCATCATTGTAACAATCGCTGCTAACAGGAAAAATGTCACACGCTGCCATTTTTTGTTCCCTTTTGTGATCTTTGTTTGAGCAGCAGTTTGTCAGAACTCTGGAAACATCAGCCTCTTTCTCCTGCAAGGCAGAATATCACTGTTATTTCCATAGCCCAAAAATGCCTAATTATTAGACTGAAAATTCTGTTTTCTTCTTAGATAACACAAGCACCTAAGCTTCACAGACTAGTCCACTACCAGGTAAGAGGAAACCTGGGATATATTAACCCTGCAGACTTGTCCCTCTAAGTGTGGTTATGCTGCAACATTTTCTGTTAAATCCAACTTAATGAGGAATTTAAACATTTTTATTGAGGTTGTAAAAAATGTGCAGCACTACCAAGGTAAAACATTGCTGCTATTCCCAGTTTTACAACAAACTGTCTTGCTGCTGGATTTTCCACTTAGGAGATTTCTCAGCTGCAGGGAGAAAGTGTGATTCCTTCTTACAATATGGATGGTTATATACCACTTTCAAAATTCCTTGTGATTATGCATCAAATTTGCTTATATAAGCTCACATTAAGCATTTTAATGAGCCATGCTATAGGCTTACAGAAGGGCTCTGCTAATGACCATCAGCCTGCAGACTGGGTAAAAGAATGTTACACATCCATAAATCCCTAAATGCATGATGAAGCAATCAACAGACAGGCCCAAACCCACACTCTTAAAATCCATCACATTATCTCAGGCTTGCCAGTGACCATGAGGCAGAACAACAGAGAGAGTGATCCTGGCAATAACCAGCAACTATATCCAGAAGAAAAGAATGTGATCAGTCAGTTGAAATGAGCTACTGGGACACCTGACACTCCTCAAAGGAGAGTGGCCACTGTAGCTGCTGCAAGCAGGGAATGCCAGGAGCCACTGGAAGGTGAAGGTCTGGAGCCTATCAAGGTCCAAGTAAAAAAAAAATTATTTAATATGGCAATTACTCCAGTGCATATTGGTCAGTCTCCTTCAGCCAAAATATGGGAGAAAAAAAATAAGCTGGATAAGGGTGAAAAAGGAAAGATGGAGCTTTTTAACAAGGTTGATTTCACATAACATGTAGAGATCTATAAAGGAAAAGAACTTCCATACTCAAATATTCTTCTGCTATTAAGGAAAAGCCTAAAAGCTTACTTTCCCTGTTAGCTGATCCAACGAGCTCAGTAATGTTTCACTGAACATATTGTGGGGTTTTGTCCAGACTTTGGAAGTCTGCATTCACTGCTGACAAACAGGCATGACACAGACACAGAACCAAGCCTTGTCTCCATCCTCAGAATGCTCTGTCCACAGCTGAACCTGTGGTGTTAACCCAAAACTCTTCAAGCTCCTGTTTGCTCATATCTCTGGATTACTGCTACTTGCACACATGTGAGTAATTTAAACTTTTTTTACAGAATATATAAATGTTGAAATGTATCAAAACAAAACTGTACAGACACTCTGTTTCTGGAATTCTGTATTACAATCACTAGGTTTTACATTTTATTTACACTATCTCAGTGTGATTGGAATGGCAATTCTACACTCGCTCTTTGAGGTACTGTAGGTTTGGTTATTTACCAAAACCTGTAAATACAGTAAAACATAACTATCACAGGTATTAGGGCATATAAAACGAAGTATGAATTTAAAATAGAAGTTTATTTTACTCTTGCAAAGTGGTAAAAACCAGAATTAAACCTTGTAAACACTAGAACTACTGAATACAGAATAAATTCCCACCATTACCACAGCAGATCCAGCTCCACTGGAAACCACAGTGACAGAGGTACAAGACCAGACCAAGCACTGGCACTGCCCAACCACCTAACTAAAACATTAAAACTTGCTTCAAAAATGTTAGGTGAATAGGTTTTTAGGTTTGTTTTGTTTTAAACACCCCAGCTCCTGATTCTACTATATCCTGACTCTACTATACTACTGCTAGTACTGGAGTGCTGAACTGGCCAAGTTTGGTTATTCGAATACAGTCCCTGCAGGGGTTTGTGTCTGTGTTTGTATTCTTCAAGACAGTTCAAGTTCATCTGGAACATCTTTGAGATTAATGTCACCTTGCCTGTGGTTAGAATTCTTGCTGAATTTACTTTCTTCCCATCATCCCTTCACCATCAGCGTCCTATCAAGGTCCAAGTACAAACAAAAAAAAAAAAAAAAAAACAAAAAAAACAAAAAAAAAAAAAAAAAAAAAAAACCACCCCCAAATAAAATAAAGAAAAAGGATTGAGCTCTGGTACAGTATCTTCTTACACTTGCAGTTTTAGGAATTTTAGGCGTGACTTAACTAAAATGCTGCACTACATTAGAAAAATTAAGTACAAGTCTGTTTTTTATCAACTTCAACTCCCTCCCCACTAAGTTCCAGTTCTGATGTTCAGAAATCATTCTTACTTTAGCTTAATGGGCTTTAAAAACAAATATTTGCTGATAATTGGAGAAGGATTACTTAAATTGTTGAGCAGTGTCTGTCATGAGCAAACTGAAATGTGAAATGAGCATTGAGCAAGAAGTTCAATCAACTCTTCTCCTCAGTGAGGATTTATAGAATTAATTCAAAAATTATGATGCATAACCTAATCAAAATTTAATTTAAATTTCCTCCAAGGTAAAGTAATAATATTGCAGTGCTTGATTAATAAATTTGACTGTATTTTAATCTAGGAAAATCCTAATTGTCCTTAGTGTTAACATAACTATCAATTAGGAATTAAAAAATAAGGAATCAATCGGTTAGCTAGATTTCTTGAAATACAACTGCAATTACAATTAAATAATATGGCTGTCATCAGTAACTGAACATATTTTAACAGCCCCACCAAAACATTTGACTGTAAAAGTCATGGTAGACTTCACAGACACATCTTGGCACATCACAGGCACCCTTCTGCAGGGCTGATAAGCCCAAGAAGCCTGAGCTTCTGTACTGCTCTGCTCCCACCCACCACTGGTTTGTGGCCTCTGGACAGCACTGCAGTGAGCCATGGAATCACATCTTTAGGGAAACAAAGGCACTTCAGAGGGAAAAAGCCTCCACAGCAGTTGCTCACACTGGTGTGTCCTGTGCGAATCACCCGACACTTGTATGGAACCAATGTTCACACGATGGGAAGTTCCACAGGAACACTTGTGATGTTCCTCGTCAGGAACACAGGAACACAGATCCATCCCAGAAAACCCCACAGCACTGGATAAAATGAGGCACCTGTAGCCTGACAGGACCTCACATGGTGCTGGGTTCAGAAAAGAAGACTATTTCTCATTTACTTCAGGAGTGATCTGACTGTGGCTGTAAAATGTTCATAGTTTCTTTATGCTGAATCAATCATTATTCAGTAACCAGAAAATTTAGGTTTATTTAATCCTACAGCACTGTAGAAACAAGGACCCATGTGTTCCTGCACGTCTACATGCCAGAACCATATATACCTGCTTCACACAAACCCTGCTTGTTTTAATGATACAGAAACATTTTCCCCAAACCAAACATCAGAAAATGCCTGGCTGCAGAACAGTTGCATCCTCCACTCTATATTGTAAAATGCAAATAAGTTATGTAAGTATATATAATATCTGGTGAAATATCACACATCTGGTCACAGTTTCTCCATAAACTTCTCCAAGTATTTTGGATATAAACCCAAAAATACATCCTTAAAAAAAGTCTTTGCTCACTGGAATCAGATTTCTAAGACATATTTAACAATTTAACAATTCCCAAGAACCCCTTCTAAAACCAGCGTATAATGAAATTGAACATACTTTTATAGCCCACCTCTAACCTCTTTAAAACAACAAATTTACATCAGCTCTTAAGCATTAAGTTCTAATGTCATAAATAGCAAGATACCACTGTTTTCAATGCCCTATAAAAGAACTTCCTGACTTCAAAACAGGTATGCTGTTGTTTCATAAAAATAGAAACAGACCCTAAAGCCACACAATATTGAAGGATATATTTAGTACTTGCTGGAAGATTCCTAACAGCTATTTTCCTGTATCAATATAGCTGGCACTCAATTCTTTACTGTTTTTCCTCAATTTTCCTTTATGCTACATAAAACACAGCTATTTTTAGCAGTTGTCAGATTTGAAGGCTACAAATCTCTGTAGTTATTGCACCCTCCTCTTCTTGCATATAATCTCTCAATTAAAACAAATGTCTCCCCAAAGAACTTTGAAGAAGAGGCTGAATTAACAAACCATTTAAGTGAAACAGAAGCAAGCCAATCCCTTACGAATACAGAGTCTGCAATTAGCCAAAACGCTCAATTTTGCCGTTCACAACAAGGCCAATGTGCAATAAAAATTAAACATTGATGCAGGCAAGGCATTCCCATGGGGCTCACATATATTAAACCATTACCACTCAACAGTTGCTTTATGTCCAAGAAACTGGGACACAGCTTGAGACTGGCTGGCTGCCCATTTGAGAAAGTGGAAAGCTATTGGTGATAAGTATTTTCCCTTATTTTTGTATCCCAAGTGGCATAACCAGGCTCAGGAAGTACTCAAATGTGGCCCCCAGCAGCCACATGCTCACAGTGGTGCCAAACAGACATGACTCAGGTCCTGACTGAGCAGAAGATGGCAGCCCATAGGTTCTGCATGGAGTCACAGTTATGCCTTTGGATCAGCCCACAGTGATAATCCCCAGCACTGGCTTTCCCAAAACCTCTGAGGATCATGTTTCTTAAAACCCTATCTGAATTTAAGTCTTAGCTTGGTTAGGGTGTGTTCAGCAGTCCCCACTGCAGTGATGACCTTTTTAAGGAAAAATGCAGGATTTAGGTGGCTTCGTTACCCCTCTGCAGAACACAATGTATAGAAACTTGAAGACAGAGATTATTTTTACTTCAATGGGACACAGTCAGGAAAAACAAAAATTGCTTATGAAAGTCCTATTTGAAGCCACAAATAAGTAACCCACAATCCATCAGCTCCTTCAGATGTCTCAGAAGCTGAGGCTCTCAGCATCTCACCTGTGTCAAGCTGAAATACATAGTTACCAACTTTGGTATTCCATCAACCAGAGACCTTGAACATTAGATATGTAACTAATAAAAATACTAAGCCAGTGTTCAAAAATAAAGGGTATTTTTAAAGCCTGTACTACAACAGTAACAGCAGTTTAATAGGACTATAAAAGAACCTCCAGCTGCAACTGTAAAAGGACTTGCCACCTTAGAAAAGCTCATTCCAAAATAAATGGGCTGATGTTCTGAAGTTCAGTTTTTATCCAGACACCCTCTATTATGTCAACATTTTACAACTTGTCTTGCTCTGCCCTTCCAAGGTCACCCTTACATTCACTTCTCAGTTGAATTCAGCTTTCCATTAACAGAGTGTGAGGATCAAAGAGAAAATAAATGCACATTGCCACTGGACAGTTTTAATTCTCATAAACTTCACAAATCCTTGACTGGTTCACACTCACCTTTCGCAGGAGGAAGCAAATCCGCTCAATATTCCTCAGCCGCTCCCTCTGTCAAGAGAAAGTGGGGGAAAGGCAGGAGATTAGCTGGTGTCACAAATGGAGACAATAGATCACAATTACAAGGGGTCAATGTTTTAATTAATGGCTGCAGTGAAGCAGCACATGTTATTAATCTAGATTGACAGCATTCACTTCTTACCCACTGCTTGCAAACCCAATGATTTTCCCATTTGTAAGTCCCGGTAAATTATTTCTCATTTGTTTCTGGGTGTAACAATATCATCTGGGGATTCAAGCCTATGCTAGCCTTCAGCCAGAGGCTGCAACTCTTTTAAGTCATAATTTGTGGCTCTATCCAGTTATGCCAGTTGATACGACAGAGACTTGGTCTTGCATTTTCAGGCACCCAACCTCTGGCTTCAAGATAAACCTGAGTGGGAAAAACAAAGAAGTTTGCATGGCAGCTCTTCCTCTGTCACTAAGATGGTGCCTGAACATGTGACACTAGAATTTAACACATTTGTCACATTCATATTTTCTGAAAAATCCTTTTGCCCAGGATTTTTCTCCTGGGAAGCTGAGAAGCCTCAGAGAAAAAGGAGACCAATTTTATCTCGTTTGCTTCTCCTGTGTTTTGCTCCTTTGGAATGTGGCTGGAGATTGTTTATCCAACAGGTGATTGTTTCATTGGTTTCATGTGAATTGTTTTAACACAATGGCCAACCAGTGCCAAGCTGTGTCAGAACTCTGGAGAGAGTCACGAGTTTTCATTAGTATCCTTTTAGCCTTCTGTATATTTTCTATATTCTTTAGTATAGTATAGTTTAGTATTATTTAATAGTATCATAAAATAATAAATTAGCCTTCTGAGAACATGGAGTCAGATTCATCATTCCTTCCTGCCACGAGGGCACCCCGCAAATACAATACACATTAGTGAAAAATATCTGAAATGGCCTAGAAATGCCACTTTAAACAACAGATGCATTCACAAATACTGAGAATCACTGTAATTAAGCATTGTGACTCAAAAAATGCTCTAAAAACTCAACTCAGAGAAAGAAGACAAATCAAAGCCAGGCTTTCTTTTCAATGGCTCATAATGAGAAGCTCACCAGCAAAACCAAATTTCACTGCATAGCCCCTTGACTGGAGTCACTGTGAAAGATTCTACTTAGTATTAGTTACACTGCAAAAGGCAGTGTGGGTTTGCTGTCCTCAGAAGCCTACCTGATATTTTCATTTAGATATGGCAAAAATATTCCAAACAATTAACATTTTTAAACAGGTAATGTACTGTAACACTGTGAGAAGCCAACTCTCCCTAAGCTTTTTGCTTTTCAAGTGTTTTAAAACTCAAGGTTGTGGCAGATTTAATTCTAGTCTCCAAATAAGTGTCTTTTTCGCTTTTCTGTTCCCAAGTTTACGCTTTTTTTTTTTTTTTTAAAAGTATCATTTTGGAAAGACAATGAGGCAGTGGCAGCTTGATAGGCCCCAGAAAAAGTACTGTGCCTCTTTTTGGAGCCTCTGAGCTAAAAGAGAGTCAGAAATTTTAGACTCACAATTGCAAACATGAGAATGGATGTGTGTGGATGTGCCTGAGAAGCTGCAGAAAGCTCCCTTGCCTTCCAAAGTGGAGAGGGAAAGACAGATGCCAACTGCAGCTGGCCTTGGAGAAGTGGCAAGTCTATCTCAGAACTGAAGGTAACAGAGAGCAAACCAGGACATTTGACTTAAATTCTCAGTACTGACATTGTTTTTGCCTCTGATTTGTCTTTAATTCAGCCTCCTCTTGTCAAAAAGGCTCTACCCTCTCTCATGAAAACATTGTGGAGGACACATGAGTAAACTTCAGACACTCTTACAGTGCAATAGGAGAAAATTACCCCACCAAATAAATGGAATATGGGCACAAGCAATGGTGCAGAGGGAAAAAAGAAAATACACTTGACCAAAAATATAAGAAATCCCTGCAAAAAAATCTTCCTTTTATGACAATATAAAAGGCATTGACCTGTGTACTGTGCAGAAAAAAAGCAATCTGAGATTATTGCTTGAATTATCACAGAAGGTTTAATGGAAATCAAGTATGTGAACCAACCACAGAATACTCTGCTGTGCTTTACTTCATGATTCACTTTTTGATTCCTCGACTCATATGACTGAAAATGGGACTTGTTTTTTTTTGTTTTTATCATGGACACCAATTCCATTACCATTTTAAAATAATATGAGATTATCTCCATAGAGCGTCTCAACTTTCAGGAAATTAAAAATTTACTGGAATTTGGTACATATAAATTCAGTGTGTAGTTCTCAGATAGGAAGTAAAAACAGATAAAATAGATTGAAAATCAGATTACTTCCAGCAAATTCAAAACCAGATTATATCCACTGATGTCCTCTATAGGATTTCTTAATACAATTTCTTTCTTTTCTTCTCATTCTTTGCTTATGTGTTAGTGAACAGTAAAAAATAAAATAAAATTATAGGATTATAGAGTTTATGGTTAAAATCATCAGTGGTCTAAGCAGTACATGTCCTCAGCTGAGTTATGAAACAAGGTTAAATGGCATCTGCATCTGGTTATCAGTTGTAGGCAATTCAACAACTTGATACTCTGTAGAGATCAAATTCAGCACCTGTCATAATCCTTGTCATTCCCAGTGAGGTGATGGGGAGCCAAGTTCTGCTCCCAGTTCTGGTGGTACAAACTGGCACGTGCAGCTGTAGTCAGCTAAATCACCCTGGATTACAGCTTTAATTAACAGAGGAATTTGGATATGCTTAAATCTACGCTGCATTTCTGGTTCATTAGTTGAAACTGAGTTTACAGTCCAAGGTATTTAATGCTTTCCTATAGCAGATGCAGCAAAAAAAGGTATTTACTCCTAAAGCACAGGAGAATCTAGAGGCCTGCCATGGGACAGAGAGGTTCAGGCATGCAGCTCTTAACAAATTCTTTTGAGTTTTTGGCTCCTTGATACAGACAGTATGGGAGAAAGTGGTTATCCCATGCTTGAACAAAGAGAAAGCAAAGTATTTCAAAAAGGAAAACTTGTGCCACAGAATGAAAAGGTGAAAAAGAAAGCATTAGCATCACATGCCATTCTTCAGCTTTTGAATTTCCAAATTACTTTCCTGCCTGCTTCAGCAAAGAGGAAAGCCATTAACATAAAAATCGCCATCTGGCTTCCTAAGACTGGCCCAATAAATCAATTTTCCAAACCACAGCTGATTTCACAAGAGACTCCCTATTCATTTCCACACTCATCCTTCTCCAACAGCTCAGTGTTCCCCATTCCTGGAGCAGCCCCAGCCCCCAGCCTGGCTGTACTCACTGCGTGGGCCGGGTTGCACTGGTCGATGGGGCTCTTGAAGTCTGTCCGAAGCTCATCGAAGGCAATTATCTGAAAAACAATTTTTTTCAAGTGCTGTAATGAATGCTCCTTCAAACACTTATTTTCCTTAAGGGACTAATCAGATGCATTGCCTGCCTTCCTCGTTTTCAATGCAGAAAAATAGGAAATAGGGAATAGGGAATTTTTCAATAGGGAAAATATGGAAAAATAGCTTCCCTGACACACTCCCTTTAGAAGTAAGTAGTTAAAACAAAACATGGGATACTCCTACGTATGACACCTAGAACTCATTAATCTGTCACTCTGCAAAATCATATCTATAGCCTTTTCAGTGCTGCTACTTTCCATATTTCTTCCCTCATATCAGCAAGATTTATTTTGTCAGATTTCAAACTACTTTTTTTCAGACACAAAACTACTTCACAAACAAATACATCTCCAAATTTGATGGAAAAAGTCATTAGCTGCCTAAAACACAGAGATGCATCTGATATGACATTCCAGGTTTAGTACATAAACAGCTTTTTTCATTAGTTGTTAAACTTACCTCAAATATTAATTCTGAATTAGTATCAGCTTCACCATTAAGCTGCTATTCATTAACAAGCACACTCCTCAAAAGGCAAAGCACTCTAGAACCAACGTGCCCTTCCTAAATTCTGGCAGGTTTTAGAACTTTACTTCAGACCTCATTAATGGAGAGATGCCTTTTGCTCAGGTCCTTTGGCTTCCTCCATTAACAGATGGATTGAGACATCCTGGTAATCACTGGTGCTTTTAAAGTACAGCAGAAAGATTGTCTATAAAAATAATAGTGTTTGATAGCATTTTCTTGGAAGAACTTGTGTTAGAGCTAGTGAAGAGCTAGCATTTTCTTGGAAGACTGTTTTCTTGGAAAGAAAACAGCTGTAATAATCCTCAGCACACTTCATTCAAAGACCTCAAAGCACATTCTTAACTTTGTGTTTGCATTCTAGTAATGCCTTTTCTGCTGCTTTTGTCTTGCTTCACCCAAGGAAGGAAAGCTGCCTGACAGGCACCACATAAACAGATATTAAAACAGTGATTCCTTTTTAGACACTTTACAGCCTAAAGTGGCTGTTCTTAATAAAAGATGATGGAAGTACAAGGCAGCAGGCCTGGTAATTAGTAGATGAGTGCAACAGCCATTCCTTGATGTGTAACAGCATGCCTCCAGCCTGGCTGTTCAGAAAGAAATCAAATGGGTGTCAGCACAGATCTGCTGCATAGCCAAAACACATTCATTTAACAGAGATGGAAGGCAGGAGCAGAAAACCTGAAAATGGCCTGTTCTTGAATCACAATAATGTGAGAATAAAACCCAGAGCTACAATCCATGAATTTCAGCACCGCTCCACATCCTGCTCTAATGCTGCATTCATCCCACTGAAACACATTTAAAAATCAAAAGTGTGGCATTTTACAAGAGCACTCCACAGAATTCAATTTATTCAACTACGACAGGTCAAATTGGCAGAATAAACCACAAAGGGAACTATAAAATGTGATTACAAGTGAAGCATTTCTCCCTATGGATGCAGTAACTTTCCAAGTTAGGAATTAGATCTGCAATGGTAAAAGAGCAACTAAGAGAAGCAGTGAGGGGCTTTCAGTACATTTGTGAAGAATAAGGCTCACGACACCTCTGTATTTAATATTTCTTGGACAGGTCTTCATATCCTCCAGCTGGACCAACTTCTAAGAGGGTTACACGTAAGTCAGACACACATAGAACTGGGCATCTCTTTGCAACTGGATATCAGCATCAGCACTGACAGAAAGGGGGAAGGATGGAAAAGAGGTTAGCCTCAAATATACTGCACACTTATGCTTATATTTTTCTTTTTTTTCTCCTTTTTTTTTTTTTTTAACTTCACCAACATTCCCAGCTCTGTAGCCAAACCCCTACTCGTTTATTTGCTGGCACATTATTTATGTTATGCTTGCATTATACGTAAGTGCACTGAAACACATCTGACAGGTATTTCAGCACATGGTTTTCACAGAACCAGTAAGTTTAAATGCAACAGTCTCACAGACAAACTTTTGAGATGCCTGCAAGTGACAATGTTAAGAGCCATTCCTACTACACCTGAAAGATATTGAGATCTCGTTTCAGGCACACATGACTGGAGGAAAGTTTCTTCAATAATAGTTTCAATGTCTCTCTGGAAGGAGGCTGACAAAAATTAATCCTCCTCAATTTATTTCAAAAAAAGTTCCATAATATTTTTATATTTTGTTAAATCTCCAGAAATAGAAGTCTAGTGATGACATGAAAATACCTGTTTTAATTTATGAAAAAGCACATTCCTGTTTCCTATTTCTCAGTTACAGTGAAAAATATAAAGCATAGGCAGGCTCAGAATTAGAGGAATGTAAAGAAACTCCCAAAGCATTTTGGGGGCATGGTTTTCTTCTGTTTTGTTGTTGGGAGTGGGATGTGTTGGGAGTGGGGTGTGTTGGGAGTTTTTTCATTGTTTTTAGATCTTACAATGTGGTTTGTCCTAAATCTAAAGCCACAACTGAGTAAAACTGTAGCTTCTTAGGATTAGCAGTTGCTCACAATACACCAAGTAACTGTGCAACAAATTAGATTATATTACTGAAAATACAGCTGGGCTGTGCTGCAGCAGGGTTTGCATAAGTAATTAGGAAACATCTTCCTCTTTCAATTATAACTCTCATTCTGTGGCAGTTTAATGGCCTGGGGCATTGAGCGGCTGGAGCTGCCATTTTTCCATCCAAACCCCAAATAACCAAGTACTTGTCTCCATGAAGTATTTCACAGTGCTCTCAGGGGAGCTGCAGTGCTCTGACCACAGCCAGAGGAACAGCCTCGTGCCTGCTCCCTTGTGAGCTGGATGCAGCTCATCCTGATTCCCACACATCCTCTGAGCAGAGCTGCTCTGCTCTGGGACAGCACCTGGACACGGTCAGGGGCTGTTTCACCTCAGAGCCTGCCACTTACTGTGGCCACATTTCTCTTCACAGAGAAAAGCAAGGCACAATTTTTCCCAAGGATTTCCTGTGAAAAGCAGAGAGAAGCTTCAGAGAAGAGAGAAACAATTCTTATCTCTATTCTCTACTCCTGTTGTTTTACACAGGAATGTGTTAGAACATTATTTACCTAAAAAAATTTAGTAATTAAATTCTACTAAAAATTGTTTTGTTACCTTAACCAATCACCAAAAACTGTATCCTGACTGTCAACAGACAGTTACGAGTTTTCTTTAGTATTTTTCAATAATTAGAAATAAATATTATATATATCTTTAATAGCATATCCTATAATATAACATAATATATTATATTATATGGTATTATTTTTAATAAAACAAGTATTCAACATTCCAAAACCTTGAAATCAAATACCAATCAATTCCCTTCATCGGGAGTCACCTGATTTTACTATAACTTGCAGCATCTTGAGCTGAGCAGTTCATCTCATCACACCTTGAGACAATGAAATAGATCCTAGGCAGGGCACTTCATAAGAAATGCCATCGTTTCACCTCTGTAAATGAATGTACTTTATAAAGCATTCATTATCTTTCAGCTATCCAATCTAATTTGATGGAGGATGGCAATCAAGACTACAAATCATGTACATGCATGGACATCAGCAACCCAAGCTCTGCAAAGGCCACACAATAAACACACTGTTCCAAAGAAAAATGACCAGCCCCTGGTCACAAAGCTGAACAGAATTTGGAAACACGTGCTAGGGGCTGGTTCTCACAAAAAGGAGAGATTTATTTCTATTGGTAAACATTAATGTTGTACACAGCTTCATAGACAGAGAAAAAGGACCATCTGACATTTATTTAGGAACTTGAAGGAAAAAAACCCCAAAACACCAAGTTATCTGTTGACTTGCAAAGCCCTATGGGGGAAAGAAAAAGTGCATCATGTTTAGCAATATTTTTTATAATTACTGCAGAAACAGGCCAGGGATTGAATGGACAATGGATATTGCATTACCTTTTGTCTTGGGGAATTTTCCCTGTGAATCCACATTGCATATCACTGCAGGAAGTTTGTTCTGCCTCTGCCCTAGCCATGCTTTTTCCTGGTGAGAGAAGTATACTTGTGTGTGTTTTCCACCTAATAAAACTGAAGTTCTATAAAAATACTTCTTGCAGTCTCTGGTGATTCACACCATCTGCAAATCTCCAAACTCCCAGTACAAGCCAGCAAGGATTTTGCCCCAATTTATACACATCAATGAGATCGTGATGACAATACATGTTTCAATTGCAAGTATATCCATAAAATTTGTTTTAATTGCCTGCACTCTCTCTGCTTACCAGAGAGACCATAACAGCTTTGAATAAGGAAGTATTCACATAAGACCAAACAAGAATTTTGCTTTCTTTTTATGCTTATGTACCCATCAAAATGAAAATTTCACTTGATGTTAGAAATTAGCTATGATATCTCATTTTTAGGGAAGATACTTTTTTTTTTTTTTTTAATCACTGAGCTCTTACGGAAACTTACTTCTTATTTTAATTGAGAATGTGGTGGTTTAGGGTGGCAGTGAAGTTGGTGTAGGTGTGAATGCAGTGACAGCAAAGAAGTTGGATATTATTGCCTACTGGCATCTCAGGAAAGTTAAGATAAAACAGAACTTGATGACAACCACACCAACCACAGAACAGAACAGTAACACCTAACATATGCTTCCTTGTCAATGCACCACCATCCCATATTGGAGGAACTGTCTTTAATGGTTCATTTAGATAATTTGTCTGCCCTCCACTCTCCCAGGCAGCTTTCACAGCACCCAGGCCTGCAGCTCACAGGGTGACTGCAAGTCAGCACTTGGACAGAAGGGAGGCAGGATTAGGAGCAGGCTGTGCTCCTCAACTTCATGCCTACCCAGCACAGAGATATTAACTGTGTTGGGAAAATGTGTTTGAACCATGAGCAAACTGGCTGAGGTACTTTGCTGGATTTTGTTGGGCAGAAGCAGCAACTGGAAAGATGTCAGTCAGGTAAGAGTCAGTCAGGGAGGAATGAAAAAGGACCTGGAAGGGAAGATAAGTCACTGCCTTGATGTGAGGAAGCCCATAAAGAGCTACAGAGAACAGGGACAACAACAAAGTGACAGATTGAGAGAATGTTTTTTTTGCTACCCAGTTCTTATCATGATATGAAATGAACCTGAACAAGAAATTTATCTGTGAGGTGTTCTTCATCCCTCTTTGTTCTTTGGTTGAGTTTATCTGCTTAATGCTACCAAGCATGAAAGATATTTCAAAATGGTATGAATGGAGGGGCGACCTGCCTCAAAGTCCAGTGAATTTTATGCTTTTTATCATGTTGTCTTTCCTGTCTGTATCCATTTGTTAAGCATCTCCTATTAAAAAAGGAAAGAAGTCTCCAGTCTTGGTTTTCATCATACCTCTCTATGCAACACAGTAGCTTCCCAGACCAGTGGATCTGACACGCTGGTGTTGATGAGAGCCTTAGCAATACAGCCAAATCAAGGGCAAAGAAAAAAGTGAGATGGAAGGTATTCCTTTCTTCTCTTCTCTTTCATTTTGGAGTATTATAGTTATTAATTCACCACATATTAATAAAAGTAAACAATAATAAATAACGGTGCTTTGCAGTTATAAATCTGCCTCCAAGACAATGAAGGTCTTAACAAAGGAAAATATAATTTCCATTTTTTATACAAGGGAAAAAATGAAGCTCAAAGAAATGAAATTATTTACAGAATCAGTGGCAGAAGAACCAAAGTCTCTGGATTGTTGCACCATATAAAGTTTAAGGGAAAGAGAGAATACTGTCAGTACACTAATAACATGAGAAGTGAAACCATGCACTTCTGCCTGATTATTGTGCTGTTGTTCATCTCCAGAGCAGAACACTGCTTTAAGCAGAGCCTTTTTGGATTAAGGTTGCAAATGGTTTTAAGTCACTCAAGGGTAGAAAATTGTTCTATTTGTCAGATATCACACTAACAACTGTATGGCATTTCCTTGCTCTACTTAGCTTGAATTTCATGTGCTGCCACCATCAAACAACCCTCCACACAGAAATCCAAAATGTGGCTCTATCCAGTGCTGCACAAATGCCTGAGCACCCAGTCTATATCCCTTTACTCAAGTTCTTTTGTCTGTAAAAGGATGCTACATTTAGGACAACAAGATTTAAACTTTTTAGGCTCTAACTGGAAGCTTAAGCTAGTTAAAGTCATGAAAATCTTAGTGTAATTTCTCCAATATTTAAGCCAGATCCTAAGGTTTTTCCAATAGGAAGTCCAGTATGCAAATTTAAAAATGTATAATCTCCATTCTGTAAACACGACTCAAAATTATTCCCTACCTACCAGTGGAAATATAGAGGTATAATTGTACTGCTGTAAGTAAATACTGATGAAAATCCACAGAGGAAGGCTCTTTTGCTGAGAGCATGTGTGCACAAACATGCCAGCCTGCACTGCTATATTTACACCTCTGTTTTTCCCTGCATAGATAAAAACTATGCAAGTGAAAAAGTAGCAAAATTAAAAAACACCCCAACCCTATAGAGACGGGCAAAAGCAATATTTCTGCATCAGCTACACTAAATCAGATTTCCAAGCCTGCAGTGAGGTGCAGGGGAAACCACTAAGAATTACGAATAACTATTTGACAGTCACCCAAAACAGTCCACACCTATTAGCACAAGCATGAAAAACTCCATCCACATTGGGAAAAAATACAGAAATTTATCTTAGTAAAACAACCACACTGTACAAGGCTTTGAGTGCCTTGATTGGAAAGTTACTGTGTCCATGTACCAGCTATTATAGCCACACTGCAGATCACAGTTTGGAAAAGCAACCTGATTCCTTAATGTAAAGAATTCATGTTATTAATTTTGACAAAACCACTAAAAAACCCTCAGCAACTGCAAAATTCTGTTGTGCACACAATGTTTCCAGAAGGATGATTTGACAAGCATCTATTGACAGATTTCTACAACTCGTATAAAATGGGCTTTTAAAAATAATTTCATCTCACTGCAAGGTGAAATAGTTTTTACTGGCTAACAACAGGATTCTGGCCACAGATTTCACTTGCTCACCATAGATACTGAAATATCTTCCCCAGTCATCCTGAAACTGCGATGTCAACCCCCTCCTGCAGCAGAGAGACAAATGTCCCACTGATTCACCAGAGACAGAGGTGACCTGTGCTTTTATCACAACTTCATACCCACTCGCTGTCTTCCAGTCTACACCAGCTGAAATCCAGCCAGACAAAATTCAGCTGTGCACATATAAAGTGCATTTTGTTAAGAGAAGGAAGACAAGCAGCAAGCTGTGCAGGAGGGATGATGCTAATATAGCTGTACAGAGCCTGCTTCTAAATAGGTTAATAGTTTTGCTCCCTGCAGCTAGAACACATTTCTAAACAGACCGCAAGCGGAGGAGGAATTTTTAAGGTATGTCCAGACTGCCATCCTTCTTTCCCTCCCAAAGGATTTCATCATTTTCTTGTCACAATTCTCCTGTTTTTCTTTTCTTTTCTTTTCTTTTTTTTTTTTACACCTTACTTTACTGCATTCACTACAGGGAACCAGTTCAGAAACCAGCAGTGTTCTGTGAATCAAGCACTCCACAACTCACCCCTCAGTGGGACACAAACACTTGCTACCAATAGGAAGAAAAAAAAGCCCCACATTTTCAATTAGCACCTAAACTGGTGAACACACCACATTGTTCTGAACAGAATGGAGGCTTTTTTGGACATAGAAATGGAACACTTCCTTTTAACTGCATTCAGTGTGGTAGAAACTATTCTTCTACCTGAGCTGGCTGAAGACTCCATAGGTCAGTGGTGAAGTTAATGTCAGGGTCTGAACCAAAGGCAGCAGGTATGGTTGGCATTCCCAAGCAATTGTATGCTCTTCTCTTTTTCCCAATAAAATCTTACAGAGGATTTGACAGTGTTTTCCACCAGCCACAAAGGTACAAAATCTATGCATCATTGTAGGCTGGGGGAAATACAGGTGGAATCTCTGCAGCAATAGGGAACAGAGTATAAATCTCCCACACTCCTTGTGCTTTTGACACAAGTATGCCGCCAATATTCTCTTCATGCATATGGTCTCCTCCTCCTACATGAACTGGGGTATTCAATGAGGATTCCTTATAAAACAAACAGGTTTTTCGATTTAGATAACAAGATCAAAACCTTTTAAACATTTCAGCCTCTAACTGCTTCTGATCTCTTCAGTTCAGTGCCAAAACCCCAAGATCAGTTACTCACAGAGCACCAGTGACATCAAACTGACATGTCATTACTGGGAATGCTGTCACTTCTTAGTTAGGTATTAACTTGATTTGATGGTCAGGACTTGAAAAGCAAACAATCTGCTACAACAAGGATTCCCAGTCACAGCCACACATTCAGCAAACTAAGAAAAGGTATCACAGAGTGGGTCAAGGTGGAAGGGACCACAGTGTGTCACCCCAGAGCACACGGCACAGGATTGTGTCCACATGGTTCTGGAATATCTCCAGCAAGGGACACTCCACATCTCCTCTGGCACAGGAAAGTTCTTCCTCATAGTCTGGCTGAACTGAAACATCAGTTTCTGCCCATTGCCACTTGTCCTATTGACGGGCACCACTGAGAAGAGCCTGGCTCTGTCCTCTTGGCACCCTCCCTGAGATACTGACAGACATTTGATGAGGTCCCCCCTCAGTTGTCCCTTCTTGAGGCTGAACAGGCCCAGCTCCCTCAGACTTTCCTCGTAAGGGAGATGCTCCAGTGCCTTGATCAAAGCAAAGGTCATCGTAACAAAGTCAGACAGATTCTTGCACCAGCTTTTTCTTCTGTCCTGGAAAAGATGTAAACAAGGACCACATCTGCAGATAAGCTGAACAAGCATATGTATAAATTTAGGCCAAGACTTCACCCCTAGTCTTGATCTCTTCAATGGTCTAAGAGGAAATGATGGGAGTTTGGATCCAAGCTTTACAGCTGAGGTGCCAAACTCAGATCTGTGGCTATGGTTCAGGGAATATCTAGTGCAGATGAATTGGTTTGCAGATCCCCCAAGCAAGCAGGGGGAGATGAAAGCAGTGTTATTTTCTATCCACATCCACGAGAGGCTGCAGAACTCTGCTTTCAGCACAGGAGATAGCATTGCTTTGCCCTTGCTTCTCTTTATACTAAACTCCATATCAACTAAGAAAACACAGTAAGAAATTAAACAACTCCGATGTCTTTCTCACAGCCTCTGTATCGCAGATGCAGCACTACAGATTTGTACATCTACTACTTGCATAGGCCAAATTCTTCATAATCCAGTTTTTTCCACACCAAATTGGGGAGAGGCTAGACATGAGTTGGTGAAACACCTGTACAATAGGCTGGCCAGGTGCAGAAGGGAGGAGGAAAGGTGGTCTGGTTACAGTGGACCAATAGCTGGTTTATTCTGTATGGAAGCAAGATAACTGCCCACCTATGGAGGTGAGAGGAGTTATTCTTCTAATCTTGTTTTTCCTCAGAATTACAAATAATCTGTAACCTATCTCACCTTAAATTCAGTGTGCTCCCATGCAATGTTTCTACTTATCTTTTAATTCTCATCAAAATTATAGTATATGCAAGGAGAAAAACACAGATGCATTACAGCCACCAAGCTCCATCTTCATAAGTTATTCTCAAAATGAACTGAAGCACTTTTTCTATTACTTAACAGCTCAAAGCTGACAATCCAAAGCTAGGAATAAACAGACTGTTTCTGCAGAATAAATTCAGGGAAAGGGTAGTAAACAGATGGGGAAATGTACCAAAATAGGTACAACTAGAAAAAAAATATTTGCCCCAAAGAAGATGGCAAGAGAATGAGATCAAAAGAGAAGATTCTTTTCAGTATCAGTAGACAAAAGTCATGGGTGAGAGACTGGCCAGCTGGCTGGTGCTGTGTCTAAGCAAGTATCCAATCTTATCACCACAACACAATTTGTTCTTTTCTTGAGCTTCTAAAGACTCCCACATATTGCTATAAGTTATTATTTTGATATTTTAAAGTTCTGTTATGCTGATAGATGCTTGGGAGAAGCATTACCTTCCTTTCCCCCACACACTCCTTAGTTTTCCTCTCATTGCTGCTGATATTTTTTCACCCCCTCTTCCGTGTTCTCCATTCCTACGAACAGCAATTTATGCACATTCACCAAAACCCAGGAGTCACATAAAGGAATCTGGGTTCTGTCACTAAATCTGTTCAAGCATGTCACACATTACACCATACCCACACAGAAGACTGATGACACGGGCTGTCCAAAAACATCCACCACCTGAATTAACCACACCTTCTGGCTACAGGCAGCCTCTTCTCCCCAAATAATTGCCTCCCAAACGAGAATGAGAACACAGCACTCTTCCCTCTTGTTAGTCCCCTTGCTCATACATGGATTTTCTTCCTCTCATTTCCTCTTCCCTTCAGATCTATCTCCCTGAAGTCCTCCCTCCCACAGTTCCATTTTCCCCCTTCCCACGCCATTTTTATTCCCCATTACCCACTCAGCAGTGGGGTTCTACTAAAGCTGTCTCAGAAAGAAGCCCGTGGGAGGCAGAAATCTGCTGGGTCTGTGCTTCCTGACTTTCAGGGGCACAGCAGGAACCCACCTGGACCAGCAAGAGACAGGACAATGGAACAGAGGCTCTTCTAATGGAGGCTGCACATTAAAGACCTTCCCAAGTTTTCTTTCTTTGCCCAAAAAGAGGCCAGGCAGAACTTGGAGGAAATAACTCCAAGGCCAAGACACACATACATATGTGAAATGGCCTTCAGCCACACAGCTGTATTTGCAGGGCTAAAGCAAGGGGAAGCAATAAAGTAGCACTGGAGCTGTGGTTGCAGAAAAGAGGCAAGGGGAAGGGACACAATGTGTAAAAGTGGTCAAAAACTGAGATTAAAAGAACAACACCCAAAAACATCCTCAGCTGTTCAGCCATGTTCTCATAAAACTCCTTAGTTTAATTACAGGAGCGTGATTAAGGATAAAGATACATTTCAGCACAGCTCCAAACAGGCCTGTCACTTGGATGATCAGCAAATCAATTTTCTAAAGGATGTGCTAATAGTGTTTATATAATACTGAGGGAAGAACAACTCTGAAGCACATGCAATCAAATTGATTTCAGTGGAACCTTCATTATGTTTGCTTATAAATGCCCATTCTGTGAATGTATAAAGAAGTTTCTAGTTAGATGGTGATACAATGTGAACTATTTAGCCCAAACTCATAGCATGACAAAATAATAATGCAACAGAAGATTGACTAAACAATTACACACTTGAAACCGTGACTCACACACAGCGTGAAGATGGTTGGCATTTAAATGCATTTTAAAAAATCAAATGTCATTCTATTAAAAAAATGGTGCTTGTATCAACAATGCCTGGCACTTGCACACTATCTGGTATGAGATAACTGCAACGGCTATAAGTTACTAGTTACTACCATTTCACTGTCAGTTTCCTTAATTCTTTAAGCTTTGGTTTCTCCAGCAATGTGCTTAGACTTCGGATGTATTTAAAAAAAACCCAACCTATATTTGACAGCTAGAATATGACATGACATGCAAAAGCACAGAAATACAAAAGGACCCAAGACCAACTCAGATTTTTCATGACCTTTTACACTGGTGAGGGAGTTGCAAGCCATGTACAATGGGAGAACTCAGTGATGGCACTACCTCTTCATCTCCCTTATGTTCTGCTTCATGTGGTCACATTATCAAAACTGGAGCCACAAGTTCAGCACTCCTGCAGTATCTTGCTGAGAAAACCTACTTCCATTGTAAATGTTTTGTGATTTTAATGTAACTTTCCACAATGACAATCCTAAAATAAATCCTTGCTTTATAGCAATACCTTTTCAATGGGAAGCTGAGAAAAACGTAAAGACTTTTGTCCTGCCTTCACAAAGTGCACTGATGGATCTATGAATTTAAACCTACCCTCTGTTCTAAGCCATTCCCTCTTGTTCTGTTCCTTGTAAAAAGTCCCTCTCTAGCTCTCTTGTAGGCCCCATTCCAGTACTGGAAAGTGCTATAAGGTCTCCCTGGAGCCTTCTCTTCTTCAGGCTAAACAATTCCAATTCTTTCAGTCTTCTCAGGGTACTCCAAACCGCTGAGCATCTTCATGGAACTACTCTGGACCCACTCCAACAGCCACATTCTTCTTATGTTAGGGACTCCAGAGCTGGGCACAGCACTCCAGGTGGGATGTCAGGAGAGCAGAGAGGAGGGGGAGAATCCCCTCCCTTGACCTGCTGGTCACACCTCCTTTGATGCAGCCCAGGACATGTTTGGCTTTCTGGGCAGTGAGCACACATTGCCAGGTCGTGCTGAGCTTCTCCCCAAGCAACACCCCCGAGTCCTGCTCAGGGCTGTTCTCCATCCACCCATTCTCCACCCTGGCTGTACTTGTGCTTGGGGCTACCCTGACCCAGGTGCAGGATCTGGTCCTGGGCCTTGCTCAATGTCACGAGGCTCACACAGGCCCACCTCTCCAGCTGCCAAGGTTCCTCTGGATGGCATCCCTTCCCTCCCACGTGTTGACCACACCCCATAGCCTGGTGTCATTAAACCCGCCAAGGGTGACCTTGGTCCCACATTCTGTGTCACCAGAGAGGTTTAACAGCACTGGTTCCCATTCCAGCCCCCAAGGAACACCACTTGTCACTGGTCTCAACAATCAAGCTCTTGACGACAACTCTGAGAGTGCAACTATCCAGCTGATTCCTTATCCACTGAGTTATCCATCTGTCCAACCCATGTCTCTCCAGTTTAGAGGCAAGGATGTCACTCACTCAGGACAGTGTCAAATGCTTTGCACAAGTCCAGGCAGATGACACCTGTTGCTCCTCCCTCATCCATCAACACAGTAACCCTGTTGTAAAAGGTCACCACATTTCTCAGTGTGATTTGCCCTTAGTGAGGCCATGCTGGCTGTCACCAACCATTTCTTTCTTTTCCGTGTGCCTTAGCATGGCATTAAGGAGAATTTGGTCCATGATCTTGCGTTCAGTTTCCTGGGGCGGGTTCCACAGAAGTTAGCACAAAACTTTTCTCAGGGGAATGCACCATGAGGACAAAGTAAAAGTCAGAAGCTGCACCACAGAAATTCCAGCCATGTGTAAGAAAACAATGTTCACAGTGCAATGAGTGAAGCACTGGAACAAGTTCTCAGACTTGCAGAATCACAGAGTGGATAGATAGGAAGGGACCACAGTGGGTTTCCTGGTCCAACCTCCTGCTCAAGCAAGGTCATCCCAGAGCACACGGCACAGGATTGTGTCCACATGGTTCTCCAGTGAGGGACACTCCACAATTTCTCTGGGCAATCTGTCCCGGTGCTCAGTTACCTGCAAGCAAAGTTCTCCTTCATCTTCAGGTGGAACTTCCTGTGCATCAGCTTCTGCCCATTGCCTCTTGTCCTATTGACTGGCACCACTCTAGAAGAGCCTGGTCCGTCCTCTTCACACCCTTCCTTCGGATACTAACATGGATGTTAGTATCCGAACAGGCCCAGCTCCCTCAGCCTTTCCTCAGAAGGGAGAAGCTCCAGGCCCTTGAGCATCTTTGCAGCTCTCCACTGGACCTGCTCCAGCAGCTCCACATCTCTTGTACAGAGGACCCCAGAACAGGACACAGCACTCTGGATGAGCCTCACCAGAGCTGAGCAGGGAGGCAGGATCACGGACCTTGACCTGCTGGCAACAGTTTTCCTAATGCATCCCTTGACACCATTCATCTTCTTGGCCACAAGGACAAACTGATGGCTCAGGGAAATCTTGCTGTCCAACCAGACCCCCAGGTCCTTCTCCACAGAGCTGCTCTCCAGCAGGTTGGCCCCCAGCCTGTACAGGTGCCTGGGGTTATTCCTCCACAGGACCCTGCATTTGCCCTTGCTGAACTTCAGGCAGCTCTTCTCTGCCCACCTCTCCATCCTGCCGCGGTCCTTCTGAAGGCTGCAGAGACCTCTGGGGCATCTGTCCCTTCATCCAAGTCATGGATGGGTAAGTTAAACAACACTGGGCTCAGTGTCAACCTTTAGGGGACACCACTAGTGACAGGCCTCTCCTGTGCCATGGGTTACAACCCTCTGAGATCTGCCATTCAGCCAGCTCCAAATCCACTTCACTGTCCGCTCACCCACTCCACACTTCCTGAGTTTGCCTACGAGGATGTTTTGAGAGACAGTGAGGAAAGCCTTGCTGAAGTCGAGGTGGACAATATGCACAGCTCTCATCTGTCTCCGTCTCTCTGGGTGCCTCCCAGTGAACCCCGGCCAGCCCCAGGTCGGCAAACAGCGGGCGGGCAGCCCCAAAGTGACCGACAACGGGGGGAACACTCTCTGGTGCCCCGAGGGTACTGAGGGCAGCTAGGCTTGTCACCTTTGCAGCAGAAGAGACGCTGGAGACATCAGTGGAGGGTAAAAGGCCGACTCTGAACAGGGAGCCAATCCAAGGTTTATTCGGAGCTCCCCAGAGAGCCCCACTCCTCAGGGTGCGCCGTGCTCAGAGTGAGACAAAGGAATCTCAAGGTTACATTTAAAGGGGGGGAGGAAACCGAGGGTAGATACATTTGCTGACCAATAAAGACCCTCCAGGGATACAGCCTTAGGGGATGGACATTTGGGATAGCGTATAATCATCCTTGGGGGGCTGACCCCTGGCTTTGGGCTAATCACTCGACAGCTTTGACCGAAAGATCTAGATAGAAGGGATGGGATGCTGAGTGACTGACAGAGAGCCAGGGTGGGGATTTGGGGGATGATCTCAACACAGGAGAATGGTTACACAGGTAGAGGAAGGGGGTACAAAAAGGGGTACATCATCAGGGGGGAATCAGGGGGTACAAAATCGAACTATTACAAAGTATTACAAAGTATAAAAGCACGCTGCAACACTCATCCATCCAGGCAGTGTTTCATCTCTCCACCCATGGAGAGTTCATAAGCGATCTGGACAGGCCCTTCAGCAGCCTGGCCTAACTTTGAAATTAGGCCTGCTTTGAAGAAGAGATTGGACAGGATGACTTCCTAGATTCCTTCCAATCAAAATCATGCTATGAACCTTTTACTGTTTCTTTTAACAAGAACAAGACATTTCTGAAGTTGCAATTACTATCAAGGAATACAGGAACCATTCTGTTAATAAAATTGCTTCTTGCTCTCTGCACACTATCATGCTCACAAGTTGAATTTTTAATGGGGAACTTCCAGCTGTGAAACCCTGGAAGGTGATCTAGTAGATCAAACAGTGTTTGACATTTTTCTGCCTTTACCCCATCAGCTGACTCTGCCCTGTGACTGTAAGTGACCCTTTTCAGAGTGGAAATAATAATTCTTACCTGTTTCATGTGGGAGAGATACTTTGTTTCCACAGAAAATGGAAGTGTTTTCCAAACTATCATCACCAGAAGAGTAAGCCTCCCAGTATCCCCAGTTTACAACTTAAATGAGACCTAGTTCCATTGCCAGGTAGAGTCACCTCCAGCTGTCAGCAGCCACACTGGTTATAAATGAGAGGCATGTCACAGGCACTGACAAAGAGGAATGGGTCAAAGAGATGTCTGTTATCTGTATGGAAAACATTCTCTGCTGAGCTTCCTCCTCCTTCTGAGAAACACTTTGATAAAAGGATATTTATGTTGGGGTGAGGGTAATCCACTAAGCCAGAGGTCTGAAGGCTCAATTCAATGTTTTAAATTTGATTTAATGTAGTATGTGGTGGCTGAATAAACAAACACATGTAATGAGCTATAAACTCAGGCCTCCAACTCAAACTAAGAGTCTAGTCAAACTCATGGTCTAACAAAATATGACAGCTATATTGCCTTGCTTATTAACAAGCATAGCAGTTACTTAAAAGCACTAGAAATACATTCTTTACCAATTTGGATATAAATCCCTTTAGTAAGCAGATTTTACAACTAATCCTAAGACCAAAAACCCCTCGGATACGTGACAACCAAATAACATTTAAATAGCTCTCTGCACATATTGTGGGAGGCACGAGACTCCACAGAATAATTTATTTTAAACAGATAATGGAGTCACTGTGACTTGTGAGGCATCCAGAATTACAGCCAGTGGCAAACACACACAATTTAAAATCTTTCTCCAAATAAATCTCATCATGACAGTTCAAGCATACACAGAGATCCTGCTTAAGTCTGTGCTGGAGCCCATAGACTGACTTTTATGATCTCTTTAATTATTATTTAAGCATGGCAAGGTTACTAAACTGAGATATACCTCTTTCCCAATATAAAAGATACAGTTTTCTCCACAGCCTGTGCTGCCTGGCCTAATATCTGTCTGTCAGCATTAATGTGACAAACTTCTGAAAGAAAAGTTGTAAGGGAACTGTCAAGCTATGTTATAGCCAGGGCAATCTGGCTGTGCTCTGTCTTTAAAAAGAGTGGAAATATCAGACTCATTCCTTAAACTGTCCTGACTATAAAACCTTGAGGGACAATGTGCTTAGCTGCTTAGGCAAGAAAAGACATTTTCAAGAAATATGTATAACACACAGCAATAGCATTTGTGCTCCCCTTCATCAAGCCTTAATCTGATTTTATTTTTAAGCACATAATTATCCAACATTCTCAGAGAAATGCATTAATGACTCATTAGAGAACAGTACTGAACTTCAATGTCTGAAATGAATTCAGGCTTGACCAGAAGTCTGTAAGGAAATTACTTTCTTATCAAGACAGCCTCTAAAGCATTGCAAAGAGGTTAAACTGAGATGACTGATAGCCTTCACCAGAGAGAAGCACAGGTTCAAGTCAGATCACAGATCTCTTTACAGGTTTCAGGTAGGGCAGAGCTCTCCTCCAAACCTAAGTTACAGAAACAATAAGACACAGACACACAGAGAACATTGATAGATCAGCACACAGTTTGTGACCAAAGTGTTTTGCTCAACTGAATTTGCTATCAAGCCAAGCTGATGTGCTTTTTATGTATCTTCAAAATTAAGGCCGTACAATTTATCAAAAATTAGGCTAGGAATTTTATGAGGAAGCCTAAGTAAGTCAGAAACCAAATACTCATCAAATTCTACATCCATAACTCTTTGAGAGCTTTTGAATTTTTTACCTGAGCTACTGAAACTTGAGTGCTAATAAAACACAGTCCACATCACTAGGATGCTACAGTGACAAAAACCAGAAGTGGCAACATCTTACATGTGTATAGCACCTTCTGTCAGAAAGCAAAGACATTTCAGGAATAGTCTTAAATAAAGTGACAAGTAGTACTTGCAGTTTGGTTCCATTACTCACACTTAGCAAATGAGAAAACAAGGCATAGATAACTCAAGGAGTCTGATAAACATAAAGCACACAGCCATTAGCAGAAATAACACTGAATACAGATTGTAAGGGCTTAATTCCCTGGTGTTTGCAAAAAAAAAGGATGCTTTGATTAAAACTACAAGTCAATCTTAGCCTATATTACTCTCTTCAGTCACAGCCTACCAATGTTTTTAGTTCTACTTGTGAACTTGTAACTGTAAAGTGAAGCCAAAGTTATATTAAGGTAGTTTATCAAGATTAATACTATCCTCACACTTTAAAAGAAAAATAAGGTGGTGTGGGGCATAAACAAAAAAAAAAGCTCCATCTTCTGCTGCAGGGTCCCAGTTGTCAGTTTCTCCGGGTCTGGACTGAAGGCACTTGAAACAGTAGTTCATGTTCAGACTCAGGTGTTTATTATTTCTGATCAGTAAAACAGTCTCACAACCTGAGTTCAGCAGCTTTTCATTAGCACAAAATGGCTAACTATCTCTTGTACAAGGTTTTTTAGGACTAAACTATTCAATTAAGAAAAGACATCTAGATTATTTTCCCTTTTAACCCAATAACTGACCACAGAAGGCTGGACTTTTCTGTCCAGTTACAAAATGCCACCCAAACCCATGAAGAAGAAGGAAGAATAAGAAACCCAGGATAACACCCTGTGCCACAACATAATAAAACTCCCAAAACCTAAATTTCTCACCCAAGTGATACACCTACACTACTGTGTATAATCTATTTCACACTTTTGTGGATTCTAGTCTATCTTGAAGTCTAGGAAACTTTCTCCATGAATGAGGGTCAAAGTCAGTGCTCCCCTGGGGGTCAGGGCACCCCAGAGCAGACAGAGAAATATTCCCTGTGCCCTGGGTTTTCACATTCTGCTGCTTTATTCTCCTTATGCTTGGCTCAAGTAGCTGCCATCGCATTCAACACACACCCCTCTTGTGCCAAAGGGCTGTTCCTGGATTGATCTGTGTTCTCAACTACATCAAAATACCCCAAAAAGCATCCAGTGTGGTACAACTTCTCGACTGGCACTGCCAATTTTTTTGTTGGCATGATACCCCTGAAACTTTCTGGCAATTCTTAGGTTATGAAGCAGTCACATGCAAAGATATGCTTGTACGACTTGAAAAAGAGATGTCCCACCACAGAAATTCTTTTGTTTTTAACAGTGATGTTCTTGGTACTTACTAATTGTTTTGCTGTGGTATTATAAGATGGACCACTTTGAAAAGCTCTTTTCTTATAGCATTCCTTTAAATAACAAATCTCAAAGCAAGTCTTTTCATCTTAAAATATCACCAGAAGGGAAGGACTCAGATTACTCAAAATCAATATGCTTTAAGAGAACATAGTGCTGCAGGACTCAACACAAGCATATCCCTTTTTAACTGAGGAGAAATAAGGCACAACTTGGTCAGCTTCAGTTAAGTTCACTCGAGACACAACTCAGTGCAGCTACACTAGAAATGAATGTGGTGTGTCAAGTCTTGTGGGGAGTTCAAGCAGACCTGACATGGCTCCGTTCAACGTAAATAAGAAGCTAAAATCTTCACTCAGGATCATTTAGGAATGGGATAAAACTGATTAGTAAAAAGATGTACATAAAGAAGAAAAAGAGCTGAGGACAGCAACACAAAGTGCCTGTGATAGTAGGAAGACTAACACTGTCCTTGAGCTTACAACAAGACCAGATGAGAATATCAAATTATGTAGTTAGTAGAGCAAATTCTGCTGTTAATTGTATCACACACTTCTATAGGGTGTTTCTAATACTGTGACATTAGGTAAGGACAAAGGTAATGTGGTCACTAAACAACCTAAATGCTGTAAAAATTCCTGCACCACAGAGTGTCACATTGGTTTAATGTACTACATGAAGATTTTCAAGTCCTTTTCTTCCTTTTAATATATGTGAGTGAAATTACAGCAATAATACATTAAGATAATTCTTGTGCAGAGTTTAAACAAATGTTTCTGATAATATCTAATTTGGTTTCGTTGGGAGGTTTTTTTATGACAGACACCTCTGGCTACCTATACAAGAAAATCACTGAGAGGCAGGAAAAAAATTACAATATATTCCAGGTATATGGAGGACTGTGTGCATCTTGTTCACAATTCCTTTAAAATGCTCTGACCAGCTTCATTCTATCTGTTTCCAAAGAGTAAGGAGCACAGGAATTTACAGACAGTCTAACTTCGTAGAGGAAAGGTACCAGAAAAGCAGTGTCCAAAAATAAAAATCCTCATCTTACTCTCTTGTTTTGGTTGTACAGTTTTTATTAAACTTATTAGATCAATATGAATGAAACTCATAATTCATCTGACATGCCAGCAGGAAGAAAATGAAGTTTTATTTGATCTGCTGTTAAATCATTCCAGATATATGCCCAAACCTCATTCAGCTTCAGGTTAGAACAATATCAAGTTGAAATGCTACAGTTTTTTCTCATCCTTTAATATAATTTACAAAATATAAATTCTTGTTCTCAGAAATCTTCCAAAGTGATAGGACACTCAGATTATTCATCAACTTATTCTCAGCAGTAGAATGTCTTAAAAAAATAAACAGAACAATATAATTATTGGAACACTCCTCTGCCATTATTAGAACCTATGTGCAATATATTTACTGTCCCTTACCAGTATATTATAGTAGAAGAAAAATCAGGTCACAGGGAAGGAGTAGGAGTTTTGTTTCTTGGGAAGATTTTCACTACTGAGATGTTTAAGGCGAAAGAAACTCCTATGACTCAATATATAACAGAGAAGAAACCAGACTGCACCAGTTCTTAGAGAAAGGACAATAAAAATGCTTCTGTTCTGTGTATGTGGATAACACGGACGCCTAAAAGTTTATTTTGGCAGAGTGTTAAATCTGTTATTCCATGACTTTCCTTCACAAACCATGCATTTCAATAGAATTTTTCTATTTACTAGAAAAGATAGTGCCAATTCTTTCTCTCTTACAGCAGAAGAGCATTTCCAGCCATTTTCCATTTCAATCCCCCAACAATTTTTTAACAGATGTAAGAAACATGCAGCATAAACATATGCGTATTGAGAAAAGGTTTTCTTTCCTAGTTGCCTGTAAAGAGCTCTTGTTCTGAGGGATTGCTCTTCAGAGTTTATAGACTGAAAGTTAAAAAAATGTTTCACTAAGAGTAAATTTGCAGTAACTGCACTCATTTATGGGAGAATTATTTGCCAGATTTGTTACAAGTCCGTTATGAATTCACATGACATCAACTCCAGACTCAAAAAAAGAGGACACAGTGACAGACTTCAAACACATAAAACAACCATTGAAATTGCTGCAGTTTAATTTGTAGCTAGAGATTCAAAGGAGAACACACTTCTAACTCTAAGCCCCTTGAGAAAGCTGTGGAATTCTCACTTTTGGAGACCTAAAGGTTTGCAGAAGAGGAGGAGAGAAAACATGAGTAATAATCTAAATTTTACTACTCCTTTTTTCAGAGTAGTGCAGTAGCTGGCTGCTAGAGAACCTTTCCAGCCTTGCAGTACTTGACATGACAACAGCATCTGGCACTATGCCCACACCTTTGTGGTTTCCTTAATAAAAAAAAAAAAAAAAACCAATAAAAAAAGAACTTGTAACAGTCCCACGAAGAGTACAAAATAATTAAATTTCAAAGCATTCTTGCAACAGAAGGATTTCTTTCAGCGTGCAAATACAACTAAGCTAGCAGCTTTACTTCCATTTCAATAAAAATAAATTCTGCAGCTCCCTTGCTTGTTAGTCAAAGGAGGGTTTTCTTTTAATCATACTCCATCAGGTAGCTGTAGAACCATCCGTGAGACTCGCTCTATATTCCAGCTTATCCTGCTCCATCCTGAATGCTTACAGCACGGAGTTACCGCGTAGCACACACGAAGTGTAATTAATTCTAAAATATGTAACAGTTCAAAAGAATTGCAAGTTATGCATTAGAATGATCTCACATCTTCTGAGTTACAGGTTTACGCCTACCACAGACACCCAGCGAACAGTAAGGAACGAGCACCAACCCTGTTGGTGTGAAACTAACGAAGCTGGACCGCAATATGCGGGTCATGTACCACAAGGACGAGAGAGTTTCTCATCCAACTTTTTAGGAAGTTATTAAGGGAAAACGCCGTATCTGCTTCATCAGACACGGGGCGGTTTCCCCGCCACAGCGCTGTGCTCGCAGGCAAGGGAAGCAGACGATGTCACCTGGAGAGCTCCCGCCTGGGCACGGCCGGCGCTGAGCCGCCCCCAGCGGGGGCCGGGCTGCCTCAGACCCCGAGCCCCCACAGACCCCGAGCCGCCACAGACCCCGAGCCCCCACAGACCCCGAGCCCCCACAGACCCCGAGCCGCGGCTCCTTGCGCTCACAGCAGTGCGATAAACACCGTCCCCCACGCAGAGGTCTCACGGCCAGCTCCGTCCGCCCTGGCCCCCACCGCGGGACGCTGCGCCCCGGCTGCCCGGGCCAGGGGCTGCTCGCCCCCGCCTCAGCCCGCACCGCCGCCCCGCTCCCTCACGGCACCGGGACCCTCCACACCGGGGCTGGAGCCGCCTCCCGCGCGGGGGCTGCGCGGTTGGGGTACTCACATGCCAGATGGCGAAGAAGATGAGGGCGGCGCACAGGACCAGCGACAGCATGTAGCAGAAGGCGGCGAAGGTGAAGGCCATGGCGGGGAGAGCCCTCCGCGCCCCCCTCCGCCGGGCGGGAGGTGCCGTGAGGGAGCGGGCGAGCGGCGACCCCCGGCGCGGCGAGCGGCGAGCGGAGCGGGCAGCAGGCACAGGGGACAGGAACCCAGCCCGAAAGCCTGGTCCAAAGCAGAGTAGCTGAGCAAAGCTGGATCAGTCTGCTCTTTCCCATCAGGTGAAAAAGGCATTTACTGTTGGAGTAAATAAATAAAGCCTTTCTTAACTGGCACTGCTTTCAGGTATATGCAATGTGCAAATTGCTGAAGTACATACGTAAGATAACAAAGGAAGAGCAAGCTCCTGCCTTCTCTTATTTTTAATGGATGGATCCATTAGTACCTTGTCGTTAACAGCATCCACAGTGTCTCCAGACACAACTTAGTGTTTCTGCAGATCTGGTTTAAATTTACCGTCAAAAGTTCTTCCACTTCTTTGGAGCACAGAAGCTGGCACAATAGAGCAGGTTTGCAAGCAAAAAGTTTTCATGAGAAAACACCAGAGAACTATCAGAAGTCCCATTTAAAAAATATCTTGAAAACCATAGATGAAAGTAATGTATTTGAAACGTCCTTACAAAACTGAAACAGAATTTCAGCTCACAGCATTTTTTTTCCATTCATTTTATAGATTAAAGGGATTCAGTAACAACACTGTTTAGAAATTTGCCCATGGTCACCTGTGAAAGTCAGACTTCATGGCACAAGAGAACATAATTCCACCAAAGCCAAGTCCAGTGGAAGCTTTCTTTGTAAATGTTTCCAATATATTTTTGTTTAAAAATGCAGTATATTATTTGTAACATAATAACCACTTCTATCCTGAGGAAAGAGTGTTGATTGGAATCAAGAGTCAAGGCCAGCAATTAATAAACCAATCAGGAAAAAACTGATGGATCTAACCTTTTCATAATTGAGCTGCTCCAGTCTGTACGTGTGGTCTGATGTTTTAATTGAGAAGGACAGGACATGGCAAATAGAAATGAGATTTATGTTATACAGGGATGCAGTAAACCTATTAATTGTAATTCTCTAACCTTTTAATGTTTTTGCAGCTGAAATCCTGTAGAGCATATACTTGTGGATGTTAATGGTTTGTTCATCACCATACATTTTGAAAAGAACAATGAATGAGGTACAGGAGTCATCTTTGGAAATATTTATTTATTTATTTTGCCATGGTTACTTTAATATCTGGATATATATTACCCATGCTAAGATTCAACACAGAAAACACCTGATGCTTCCAAGAAAATGAAAATAAAACATTTCTTTCTGGAGCACTTATATGTATCCATCTCCACAAATATATATGCATACATATGAAAATATAAATTCCACTATAGCTATCATAAAAGTATGAAACAGAAACAACCCTTAAATCTCAGTTTAGCTCCACACTCCAAGGTGAATATTCCCCTGTTTTTCACTCATCCTCATTAATATTCCAGCTATTTATTTGGAGCTCTTCAAGGAGCACACAGGCAAAACACTTGTTTCTGATTTTGCAAGGAGACAGTTCCACAGCCAAAGACTTCCAAGATCACAGAGGCTTTCCTGATACTGACTTTGAAACATACATTGCCCCTAGCCATATTGCTAGCCATTAATCACTGCTAGTGGCTGTCAAATTACAAAAGATTCTGACATACAGTGAAGGCAAGAAATCCATAAAGATGCATTTAGAACATTTTTGTCTTACTGAGTTCTTCTTACATAATACCATGAGAATACCTTAAGTATCCTCAGATGTTTAAGCCATGGAGAGTGATGGAAAGACATACCCCTCACTCAGCACATCTCTGATTTGCACTCGGAGATTTGTCTGAGTAATCACAAAAAATCTTCCTTATCTCCATCTCGTTACAAACTCATTACAACTCTCTGTGGTATGAGGACCTCACAGCAGGGAGCTGTTTCTTTGTCATTTATGAATGAGACTACTGCAAATCATGAAGCAAAAGGTGAAAATAATATGGATGTTCCTGACTATTTTCTCGCTGGTTTAAGCCCCCGTGAGCACAGCAGGAACACCGGTCTGTCTATTAGCTCCTCATGCACTTCCATGGTCTTGGTCCTAACCTTCAAATAAACTAATGGACTTGATCTGAGCTGCATGAGAAATTACAGTCCAGCACCCAGCTGTGCTCCTTTGAAATGATGTACAGCACAGCAGCCAGGATGGAGGGTGAGGGAGCTGAGGGTGGGGGCTGTGGGAGCTGAGACTGCAGCATTATCTGCTCAGGGGACCTGGAACGGGCAAAACAGATAAACACAGAGCATAAGATACATATTTTATATACATAAAATATATTTTTGCCTTGATGAAAAATTGTTGCTTTCAAAACCTGTTATTTTAACACTTCTTGAGACCCATGTGGATTTCTACTACTAGAAATAAAAGGCTCAGAGGTTCTGCAGCACTCTCAGGAAATGCAGTAATTCCTGCTCTCTGATGTTCAGCAGCTCATTTTAGCAGCCACAGTCTCAGATTTAGCACTTCATCTTTCACTCTTCCATCCTCAAAATCTCACCAATGCTCCTGCTTCTTCCATGGTATTCCCAAGCCATTTCCAGTAGGGATTGCTGCTCTCTCTCTCCCTGTGGCTCACACCTGTAACTCAGGAATGCAACAGAAAAAATTTTCAGAAAGCTGAACCACGAGATGAATTGCAGACCAAGTAGACAGTCGGTAAGAAATGGAAAGTAAATTCTGTTCTGACTGATTTAAAAAAGGTTTCATCTTTAACGAGAGTCTCTTTCTTTTAAATATATTTGATGATGGGTACACAAGGCATTTCAAGCTTGACAGCAGTTCCTAGCACAAGTTTTCACATGAGCTGGCTTTGTCCCACAGTACCCACAAACAGATCGTGACTGCATATGTAAACTGTGTGGAGAAAAGGGTTTTACAAAAGATTGTGAGGGCTCTTGCTTTCCTTGAGCAGATTAAATTTTGGAATGCTAGTTATCCCTCTTTAGATCTGGTGCCTGTAAACAGAAAGAATTTCTCTTTATTTTGCATGTGTGTTGAAAAATATGATTGCAGTACAATCTGATCCCAATTTCACACAGAGTCATCACAAGCAGATAGATGGTGGTGCTGCATTTGTACATGATGTACAAGTACTGAGATGCTGATTTTCAAAGCTATCACTCTGCAAACATGGCCATAGCTCAAAGGATCAGGATCAGGGACTTTTTTACTCAAAGATGTTTTTTTACTTTGTGAGGACCTCTATGAAGAGACCATAAAAATTCAGTCACTAGGTAAATAATAACTGAGAACATCTGGTGAGCAGTAGACAGCCCTCAAAAACAAATAACGCCCAATTGTGAAAACAGATTGTGGAAACAGATTTAATAGATTCACAAGTTCAGGATGTCCTTACATTAGCAGGTCTCAGAGTACTAGATTTTATGTGAAATGACCTTTTGTGCTAGATAATGAAAGAATTCGAAGGTACTTAAAGAAATTTCCAGTGGCTAATTTACAGAACAGCATCGGAGATGAGAAGGGACTGCTAATGAGTCCTTTCAACTCCCAAATAATTACCACAACTGGATAAACCTAAAGGACAGTCTTTATAAGGCTTGCAGTCCCTGAAGTGGGAGGCTAAAATCACCATAAATCCACCCACAAGGTGATACATCCTCAGCCAAAGTAGTTCATAGTTTTATGTATTATTGCTACATGCTTGTTGTTTAAGTGTAACATGTTACTGAATGCCTGTTAGAATAAAAGCCATTTTATTAATTATAGTAGAGAACTCTCATTCACAGATTATTTTTTAATAATACATGTGACTCTCTCTTTTGTGAACCTTAAGTAATACTAAATTATTAACAATGGTTAAATACAAATTGCCATCATTGGGCTTTACTGCTAATATCCCACAGAGATTAATAGAAGCATTTCATACCCTTGTGCATTATTATTTCAGATTATCTGCAGATTCTAGATGAAATTACTCTGTTATTTCATGGTCAGTTCATTTTCAAAAGGTTACCTTTGCAATAATAAAGGCAAGTGACATTTTGTTAATGAAGTCTCATTTTCAGATACCAAGAATAAGATAGTTCACAAACCCCTGACAATAATCTCATTTTACTGCCAGCTGTTCCCACCTTTTTTTGTAGGACCTGGATGAATAAATTTTAAGTATATTATCACAAGATCACAGGAAAGTTTATGTCAGAAGGGACTTCAGGCCATCTCTAGTCCAACCTCTTTCTGCAAAGCAGTGACAAAGGCAAGATCAGGCTTATTGCTCAAGGCTTCATCTGGACCAGTCTTGAAAGCCTCCATGGACAGAGATAGTCCAGCTTCTCTGGGCAACCTGTTCCACTGCCTGTCTCAGGCCATCTCCAGCAGAATTGCCAGGTCCCAGAGCCTGTTTCATTGCCAGGGCTTATTCCCTGCTTAGCACACAACTTTACATTTGTCCCTGGTGAAGTTTGTAAGGTTCCTATTAGGCTATAACTCCATATTATAGAAATCCACTCTTAAAACCATGGATTAATATGAAATACACAAATGTTCCTAAAGAGCACAATAAGACTGTTGAGAGCATGACACTATATAGTGGCTTTGCTTCTACTGTTCCCTTGCCAGCCCATATCAGAATTACACAGAATCCCACTGGTATCCATAATGGCCACAGGCAAAACTGGGGTTTCAGGTTTGCAGCTCAGATCACCCAGCTGAAAACAAAGTGATCTCAGTACTGCTCTGTGCCATGCTCTGATAACCAGCACCACAGAGGCAGGACACTCATGCTGATTCTTCATGTCACCAGTGATCTACTAACAAATAGAAGAGTGTTTGTCACCAGGGAATCTGTGACTGCAGGGTTAGTGGAGCAACTTTGTGAGCATAGATGCCATTCCACCTCTTAATTCTTAAGATATTCTTTTCTCCTCTATTGCTCCAGCCTCCTCTGTCCCTCTACCACACAGTTCTTTCCCATTAGTCTGTTTTTCCCTTATCTTCTTGTTAGCTCATAGTCTCAGCCTGGTCCATCTACTTCCTCTCACTTCCATACCTCCTCCAAATCCAGCTCTTATCTCCTGGGACCTCATCAAGACTGCTTCCTCACCAGTGATGAAATATCTGACAGGATATTAATCCCCCCAGAAAGACAGGATCTCTGTCCTTGGTTACAGGACAGAAGAGAAAAAGCAAGTGGAAAAAGCAACTGCAGGGGAGGTCCTGCTTTAAAGTGAAATGGATTGGGGAAAGGATTTGCTTAATTACAACATATCTTTAATGACTATGTGTGGAATTTTCAGAAGGATTAGAATTAGACAAAACCATAATTATTCATGGCAACAGTAGATGTCATCTTCATCATACAAAAGTTACCTCCTTCCAGCTGTGAAATTCTTCCAATACATGGAAGGCAGGAACCTTCCATAAATTAGTAATGAAATTTTCAGCATTGACAAAATAGCATCTGTGTGCTTTTCCCAAGAAGATTTTTCTGAACTGGTCAAGACCTTTAGTATGGAGGGGAAGCCAAACATAAAGATGGGAGCCCATGAAGGGAATAGAAAGTAATATCTTAACATGGAATATCTGAAACAGTCTTAATTGCCTTTGACATTACCTATTTTGCTTCAAATCAATACATGGAAAGCATACATAAGTAATTCTTGCTAACATTGCTTAATCCTGCCAAGAAGGAATTTAATTTGTGTCTGTGCTGGGGAGAGAGTGGGTTACAACTTCATCAATTCTGAATAACTGAATTCCATCAAAGAAATGAAAAACGAATGACAAATTTTCTGAATAAGCTTTTCCATAAGAAATCCTTCATTAGTCACTTAAGACCCTGCAGACCTCTAATAAGACAATTTGCATAAGATATGCATTTGTCCAAACACTAGAAATAGCATTCTGGGCCAGATTCCTCTGATTTTGACAATGTTTCGTTTTTCCCACCCTGTAATAGTCTGCAAATCTCCAAGACCTGCTGGTGCTCCCACCCACTGCAGGCTGTATCAGATCACACCCCATGGCTCCATCACTCTGAACAGAGATGCCAGAACAAAGTCAAATATGCAATGCCCTTCAAAAGTTCTCCATCTCAGAGGATGATTAAGTTATCTCAAATTAAACCAAATGCTCTTTCTCTTTGTCTTTCTGTACTGAGACTGATACTGAATGCTCATCCCTGCTGTCCCAAAAATAACAATCTGTTGCAGAAAACCTAGACCTGGTGTCTTTGCTATAATTTAGGAAAAAATCAGTATTTCACCAAACTGACATATGTGTTCTCAGTGAATTAATGGTCTTAGTCATTTTTAACTTGCAGGCATAAATGAATAGTTACAATATGGTCTGCATAACTAACAGTGTTGACTAATGAATATATAAACATTAAATTATGGCTCTATTAATTCAGAAAGGTTGTTTTTGATGCAGTTTTATTAGAGGTGGGCTCATCTATGGTACAAAAGGAAGGAGAGGCCATGCAGGTGTACAGCAGCATGTGCTGCAGTAACAGTGTGAATGATCTGGTTGCCATCAGCTCAGGACCCCTATAGCCCCGCTCCTTGTCCTATAACTCATTAAATTAGTATCAGGCTTGACTGATCTCTATTTAAAAATAATAAATAAATCAGTTTCCAAAAAAAAAAACAACAAACCATGACTTGTATTATTAGCACATCAGCAATGCAACTCTTTATCAAACACTGAATTTAAATCCTCTCCAAACTGATCCCCTAAGCTTTTGTAACTTTGGAACATATTCCTCATGTTAAACCAGAGAAAATAGAAAACCCATAAATAGGGATATTTTTAACTGTAGGAGTAAAACTAATGATTATAGCACTCTGTATCACTTAGAATTTCTAGTCACTTCAGATAAAATCCCATATAGAAACTATTTTAGCATTTGACAACAAGTACTGAAGAATTCATATTGTAAATTGGAAAAATACCAGAAGAAAAGGTTGGAGGTGGCAATGGAGGAGTTGGGAACATGTTTAGCAAGAAATCTCATGAGAACACTGTGCTGAAAGATCATTTTTATTCTAAATATAAATCTTTAATACATTTAATACATCCTGGCTTTAACATCCTAATATATTTTTATTGCCAGTCTGAAGAAGAACAAGCAAGACAAGGTGATTCTCTGCAATTTACCTATCTCTTACAAAGAAGAGAAGGTTTGAAATCCTGGTTAAAGGTTCCAGTGCATTTTGTGTTGCAAGTATTTCAGTTTCTGTTCTGCCTTCTACTGGTGCCAAGCAATAGGACAAGAGGCAAGAGGCAGAAGCTGGAACACAGGAAGGCCCCCCACCTGCAAATGAGGAAGAACGTTTTTACTGTGCAAGCAACAGAGCACTGGAACAGGTCACCCAGGGAGGTTGTGGAGTCTCCTTCCCTGGAAATATTCAAAAACCATCTGGACACAATCCACCTGCTCTAGGATGATCCTAGGGAGGTTGGACCCACTGTGGTCCTTTCCAGCCTGACCCAGTCTGTGATTCTTTTTCTTTCTGTAACCTTGAAATGTCAAGATAAACTTCCCTAAACCACAAGTTTGGGTCTAGATCTTTAATATATTCCATATGCTCTCTGAAATACTCAGTTTAACTCTAGCAATAGTTAGGAGAAAAAGAGTTTCTGATGTCATAAGTAAAAAACCTGCCCTTGAGCCTATTTTCATTCTGTATCATTCAAGGTCACATTTTTCCCAATCCTGTATGTTTTGTACCTACATTAAACAGTTAGTGCAAGCTTTCTTTTGTTAAACCAATTGTCACTTCAATGTGACAATTGGTGGCTGAGCAGTGACAGGTTCCAGCTCTAGTCATCTGTGCTCTCCAAATTGAAGGATCTGTGCTGTTTCCTAAAGCTTTCACATGTCACTCAGAGCTCTGAAGCAGCTGCTCACTGGAAGATCAATGAAAACACAGGTCTCAGAGATTACTAGAGAAATGGAAGAGCTAAATGGGATCTTAACTAGTCATTACCTGGGAAGAGAACTATGACTCACATCAACTTCAGAAAGTTAAACAGCCTTTTAGAAACTATCATGACTCACAAGCACTGCACACACATGCACTCATACACAGTCTTCTCTATTCAAGGCATATAGTTCTTCTATAGAGAAACTCAGCTCTCATCTCCTTGAACCTACAACAGCCTTATATCAATGTAACTACCTTGACATCAGCCAACTCTCTGATTCAGAGAAATAGATGCTTATATGAGTGTTTCTTGATGACTGGGCTATATAAATTGTTGACCTATAAACTTCTGTGAAACAACACATAACAGAAATTAACTTTTTTTTTCCTTCCCAAAGACATTTTGTAAGAGTTTGCTTTGGATTGCAAGTAAAGCAACTCTCAAAAGCAAGTGAACTCCAGGTAGGTTTTCTTTGAGGACATAGTGTTCTAAAAGAAAAAATCTTTTTCAACAATTATTCCAGTGAGGGGTTATTTTGGCTTCTGAAACATTAATTTTAGTGACAATAATTCTGTGTCCACTGAAGCAATTAACATAAGCAAAGCTATTGAGTTAAGCCAAGCTAGCCAAGCTGGGGGACTTAGGCTTGAAATGGGAGCAAATATGACATTTTAGCAGTACAGGTGTTTCCAATCCATCAGTTACTGCTGTAATTTACATGCATGCTGCCTTCTGAGAGGTACTTTGAACTTTCAGGGAACTGAAAATCAGAATGCACTTTTGCTAATTTGAACTGCAAAAGGGTTTTCCACTGTGATGCTCTCAGTATGACCCATATGCACTCAGTGGAGATCATCCTGTAGGAAAAGGTAACACACTGGACAACCTTCTGAGTTTCTACACATATTTGTTCTGGTCCGGATGGAGAAGCTAATTTGTGATAATTAGGGTGTAAATTTCCAAGCGCTGCAGCTTAGCTGCCCTAGTTCCCACTAAGGCCACTTTGTCTTGCTAGGAGAAAGCAATCTGGCTTTGAAAGTACTGTAAGCTATTTTTCCTTTAACACTGAAGTGTCCCCAGCAAGAATAGTGTGAATTAGTGAAATGGAAATTCACACCCAATATGAGTTTCTATTAATTTCCTTCCGTTAAAATGCCCATAAATAGGGCAGGTGGCTGGAGCAGACTGACAGGGTAATAGATGCCCAAAAAAAAAAAAACCACAAAAGTAGCATAAGTCACTAGGAAAATGAATTAAGATGAGCACAAATAGTGTTACTGAACTCCTCTCACCTTGAAGAGGAGGAAGTAGTGCGTCCCAAGGTAGAAAGGCAGAATTACTGCAGATGACCTTAAGTAGCTGAGCAAAGAGTTTGATGTGCCTGCTAAGTAACTGCTCACCTGAGGAGCCAAGAGAGCTGAGCACAGCACGGTGTGCCCCACACAGCCCTGGGAGGAGCTGGCCTCTGATGGCTGTTTATCAGACTGACTGAAATGAGCAAATTCAATTCTTATCAGAAAAGTGTCTGCCTTGCAAAATTCAGAAGCATGAGATTCCCCTGCTAATCATCTTGGTGCAAGCGAAGAGGAACAAAAAACTTAATTATCCTTCTGCTCCAACAAATGGTACCTCCACACTAAAATCCAGAGACTGCACTGGGGACTGTCGATGCCTTTGCCCATTCCAGAATTATCCTACATGGATTATTTCATCCTGCAGGGTTGCCAGGCCTGAATTGAACCCAAACACATTAGACTGTTTGCAGTTCTTTGATTGTATTTATCAGTATTCTTTGCTGTCAGGTGAAGGACTTTATTTTAAATCAATAAGAATATGCTCTTAACTACAAAAGCACATGGAAACTGCATGAAATCTTCCACTGTTCCCCACTGCACAGCCAGGGTCTTCTTTAAAAAGATAACTTTGAGTTTAGAAATCCCATTTGTAGGAACACTAATTTAACAGTGCTGCAAGTCAAAGATGCATTCAGCTTGTTTGAATTCCTAGGCAAGTTGTGAAACCAAACTGGGGAGGAGTCTCCAGATAAACCAAGAGCAATTTCCTGACTGTATTTCAGTCCAAAGCTGCACAGATCATAGTTGTATAAACTCATTTTATGCATTTTATGTCTCTTCTGTTAACTTTAATATCTTCTGTCTCTGAACATCATACGTGCCTTTCAAACCCTGCAAATCTGAGGTATCTGAATTTACTGTCATATTATGTTGTGAAAGTGGATTGCCACACAACTTTATATCTGAATATTTCTCAAATTCACAAGTGCAGCAGATATTCTCCCTTCTGTCCATACAACTTCTTCAATGAGATTCTGCTTCAATATGCAAGTTTTATTTCATCTCTATATACTGTGAAAATGTGCTTCTCCACAAAAGGTAATATTTTACTATCTTTGACAGCAATAAAAGTGTTTCTTACATACTATGGAACATAGTGAGGCAGTCTGAGATACACATGAAATGTCCCCCAGAAAAGTGAGTTTATTTAAGGAGACTGGCACATATTTCCAGTCTGCTTTATATTTCAGAAGTTGCTGTAATCTCAGACTACATATTTGAGAAATCCTGAAAGACAGATGAGGTTCCAGAAGACTGGTAAAGGTAAAAACCATCTTAAGAAAAAGGAATAGCTGTAGAACAGTCAACACTTTGGCATGTTTAATTGTTTATTTCATTATTTTTCCTCTTGATTTAAATTAAAAAAGTATCCAGAAGAGAGCAATAAAAAAAAAAATAGCAAAGACCAGTGATTAATCAAAGAAAAATTGTGTGAAACTAAACAAACTTCTTTCTATAACAAAGTGCTAGGTCTTGGGAAAAAGAATGATTGTATGAAACTAAACAAACTTCTTTCTATAACAAAGTACTAGGTCTTGGGAAAAAGAATGGCAATTAAATATATACAAAAAAATATAAAAATAGCATATATGGCAATTAAAGCCATATATGCTAGCTCTGAAATGTTTCACAGTCCTGATTGTTCCCACTCTTACTATTGTGTATTTAATTATTCCTACCTAAATGAAGTAGCTCTCATTTTAATTTGTTGAGATGTGTAAACTTTTCACACTGATTTCTTGAACTCTCATGATAATTCTCAATTTACATCCTACCCTTTCACAGGCAGTAAAGGGATCCTCTGCAGCTGATGGCTGGATGCTATTTAATAATCATCTCTACCATGTTATCCAAAATATTAATGGAAGTCTTGACTAGTGCTAGACCTGAGGTAGGATCCTGCAAATCCCATGTGCAGAATCCTTTCATTTTGATGATGAATCATGGTTATAAAACCAGCTGCATTTTCCCAACACCGTGCAGCAGCACTCAGAAAAATAACAGCAAGTTTTTTCACAAATGGAACAAACAGAATGATATCAATCCAGAAAAACACAAAACATTGTACTGGGATGCATAAGCCAAAAAGTAGCACGGAAGTTGTGAAGAAGTGACATTTCAGGACATTACACTTTTGAAGTCTGCATGCACATATTTGAGATAAATCAGGAGATATTAGAGCTATTGGCCTTGGAGATAAGCCAGAAAGAACTGAACTCATTCCACCAAAAGAAAACTCTGCAGACACACAAGAAAACGTAAATGTAAAATGGTAGTAATTGTGGAAATACAATATTCTCTATCCACCACAGACAGGGTAAAATGTAATGGTCTGAAACTACAAAAAGTTATTTAAATTAGGAGCTAAAAAAACTACAAAGAAATGAAAGTGAGAATACATCACTAAACTTTCATGTTCCCTACATGACATTAATGGTAATGTAAAAATGCCAACCAAACCATGCTTCCATAACCCAGCTTCAGATCTGTCATGCACATGGATCCAGGGATATCTTCTGCTTCATCCAGTTGTTCAAAGGCCCATCCAGCCTGACCTTGGATGCTTCCAGAGATGTTCAAGCTGACAAGGTTTAAGAACTATGGAGACACAAAAAACACAGCAATCCAACAGATGATTAAGGAACCATCCAAATCTATTATTTATAGTCTCACACAGTTTTTGACAGATGACTGTAAAACATGGGTTTGAAATCATTATTTTAACTTGCTACTGTGAGAAGCAAAAAGTTCAGGGGTGTAAATTTTCTCCAAAGAAATCAATGGCAATGTAGAGTCTACCTACACAAGATATTTATGCAATCCCCATTATGGCAGTATTAGTACTCTTCCCAATATTTAATGTACTTCTCTTCACAATAATGTTGTAAGGTCAGCGAATCTGTGAAACCGCAAAATCAAAAATACAAGATTTGTGAACCCAAAGAGAAAATGCCTAGTACTCTTCCCAATATTTAATGTACTTCTCTTCACAATAATGTTGTAAGGCCTGTGAAACCGCAAAATCAAAAATAAAGATTTGTGAACCCATAGAGAAAATGCTCAGTAAACCAATCATGAAGAGTAATTCAGTTGTATCTCCTTGGAGGAAATCACACTTCTAGCTCCCGCTTTTAACATTTCAGATCTGCCCAAGTCACTGAATTCCAAAAACCTGGACAGACTGTGCATGCACAGCTCAGTGGAGCATGTGCCATCAGTCCAGCACAGAGCAGGACAGGTGCTGTTAGACACTTACCAAGCTGTTAATATGCACATTATTTGCTCTCACCTGAGTCTTGGTCATCTGACAAGATGTTCTTTTCCTGCTGACTGAAACAATAGCAACTGCCTGTAAGAACATGCTGTTCAGGAAAGCTTAGCAGGTCTGTTGTTTGCCTGTTTTATCCAATGAGTGATTACATTTAAAGTAGATAAAAAAGTCTGGAAATGTTACTTATTTAGGCATGCAGCTACCCAGCTGAACTTACAATTCAAATAACCAAATTATTTTATGAATCTGACACTAAAATGACTTACCAGAAGCTACAGGATGAGCAGTCAAATCTCAGACCTAGGTTCTCTTCTTAGTTGCATGACTCTTTCTCTCTCTTAATGGTCTGATTTTTCAAAGCAGGATTTTAAATTTAGGAGAATAGAAATCCAAGACTGGGCATGCAGGGCAGAAAAAAAAATCATGTGATGACCATCTCAGCAAGGCTTGAGTGCACTACAGAAGTACACTACCAGTAGCTCACAATTAATAGATTTCTAAAAGTGTCTGTCAAACTGCAATATTACTTTTTTTTGTATGTTATCAAATGAGGATCCAACCCTGAAGCACTTCCAAAGTACAAATAATACTTGTGTGTTATATACATAAATAATAGGGTTTGCTTCTTTGAGGGTACCCATAGCTGTCTCATGAGTGCGAACCAATCAATTTAGGAAGGCTTTTGAATCAGATCCATGCTCACAGATTACTTTTAAATCAATTCTCAAAGAACCATTAGAGAATATATTTTGCATTTCATTTTAATTTTGCAGAGGATTTTTTCTTAAAAAACCTGTAAGACAGTCAAGTTCCAGCTTCTCCAAAAGAACAGAGGCAGCTACATAGGTTAATCTAGGCTTGAAAACATTTTGCATTGAGAAGGATAAATCCTTTAGATAGTCCAACACTGATTTCAGCACAAAATCTTTTCACAATGCAAATATCAGGATACTTTGGAGCTGAAAAGCAAAGCCTTCAGTTAATCCAATTCAGCAAATACAAACAGCTTCCTGAATTAAGTATTAGAGAGAGTATCTTCCTGGGCATGAATTCCGGAGCCTACAGCACTAAGTAGGGAAGGAAATGGGATGACAACAGGCAGGAGAAAATCTGCTGCTGGCCCAAATGTATACTTTTGTGGAAATTCAACCCCAACTTCCAGCACTGCAACTCTTGAGAAGCAAGGAGGTATCTTAGAAACTATTGGTGCTAGAACGAAATTACAGATGTTAAATTGAAGGTATGCATAATAACTGTTAAACTGAAAGTATGCCTAATAACTTAAATTTTATCAGCACGGACCTAAATGTTGGAATTTTAACAGAATTATGCAGATTTGGTGCCCCCTGCTGTCTTTTACTACCAGAGTGACCCATGAAAAATATGAGTAAGTGATTAAACACACTGAACTGCACAAAGCACCCCCAAAGGGCAAATTAAGGATGCTGTTCAAAAAGGCACATTTAAACGAGAGTGTGAGTTCACAGACTGCTTTGGTGAAGCACCCAGGAGCTGAGAAGAGCAGAGCTCTATGCTGGGAACGACCACAAAGAGGAAAAACATTGAGTGCACCATGGCCAACAGGAGCCACACAGAGAGCTGAGCTTCAGCCTTGGCACACCTCCTTTGCTTCAAACCAGAAACACAGAGAAGACTCAGTTTCTTGTGGGGATAAAACCAGACTACATCCCTGTGGTCTCTCTTTTCTTGCTCAACACCAGCTCTGCTATATTCCTGCCTCTCACCCCCAAACAGGAGAGTTTAAACAGACTAAATACTTCCATATGATGGGAGCATCTCAACATCTCAAAAAACATGAGTACCAGTGGTGTCCCCAGGTACACACGCATCTACACAAGTTTGTGTTATCAACTAAAGTGGAAGGGACACACTCCAGGAGCACACCCAGTACAGCAGGCTCCTACAGGGACAAGCCCAGAGCTAACCTGAAGTACAGCCTCTCCAACACACTCAGCTGAATGCTGAGGCAGCACAACCTGCTTCTCTCTCCAGAGCAAACCTTCTTGGGCCACACTGCATGCTAAAGGGACTTCAAATGAGACTCACCTGCTGAATCCCACTGCCTCAGAGGTGGTGGTCTCACCTCTCCATCCCCCTAGATCCGTGTTGCCACTCCACCCGTTTCATAAGCCCCAGCAACCTTCTACCTTCTTGCTTAACTTTCTGACTTAAAAAAGTCTCCATCTTTCCCCCCACCCCAGGCTGGTTTTCAGATGGATCAGTTTATTGTATGGTCATGTGGGTGCCTGGTCTGATGTAAGAGGTGGAGGAGTGTCCCTTTGGCAGCAGTACAGTCTCAGATTGTCTTAAACTAATAGTCAACCTTCTGTCCTAAGTCAAATAAGGCCATGAGGTGACAATGGGTGCAATTGCTTGTCCAAACTAACAGAGCACATTTCCAGCACAGCTGGGTTGAATCCTGCTGTAATCAATGGCCAAGATATTATATCACTAACTTTTGAAGATTTCTCTGTTGGTCTCTTGCCCGTTCTTCACACTCTTACAGGAATACTACACAATGTAAGTGATGATGAAGCAAAGCACAGCGCTCCATCTGAACTTCTGCAAAGCAGCAGACAGGACTTTTCCAGGAAGAATATCTATTTAAGTGATTTCCTTCTGCAAATCAACAGGCTATCAAGTGATGACTTTGTCTGCCTTAGCTCAAAGACATTTCTTTAAAGGTGCCTTCATTCAGTAGTCACAAGTAATCAATCAGTCAGTTACTTCCTCCCCTGGCTATCTGTGCTAGAAGATGGAAAAAAAACAAACAAAAAAAAAACCAACCCAAAAAACCAAACCTAAGCAAAAAACTCCACAGAAAAGGGACAGTCCTGTCTTGCCACAACAGGGGTGTTCAGTGACTTGAGACTGGTGCCTGTGTTGCTGAAATCACGGGTGCTAAAACAGCATTATGCTGTACTTCAAGCAGATGTGCAGCAGAGGATGCTTCATCATTTCATATTCTCCTCAGGTTGGAAGGCTTTTAGGACTGACATTGAATCTGTGAGTCACTGACTGCTCTGGAAAGGCTTACTGGTGAATAAGATGAAATTTCTGTCATTTATAGTGTCTGAGAAGGTTTTTCAACTTCAAGAGAAAAGAATTTATTCAGTTTCCCTGACACTTATTTATACACACAAGTTTTAAATGGCCATTTTCAACTCTTGAACTCCTGTGACTTAGTGAGATGTTATGATCTGTATTACATCTGCTGTAGCAGTATTTAAACAAACATCCTTAATAAAATCTTGCTCACTCCCACCATCTAGAAATCCTATTTTGTACTTCACACATTTCATTTTCATACCTCAGAATTCAAAACACCAGAAGGCAGGAGTTTGGTCTGGTAACTATTAAATTAGTTGCACCCTGATACAAAACCAACTTGCTTACTACATCCTTTATACTTGTCAGTTTACTCAGTAAACTGGCTCAGGGACAGTCTAAAAATTCACTTCTATCTCCTCTAAATGTTGTTTAAGTCAGAGGTCTGTCCTTTATTCACCTCTTTTTAGTGTGAAACACAGCCACACGCAGCCATGCCAGGGGTTGTGCAAGAAGAAGATTATGAGGGTGGATCCACTTGTTTTGATCTCCTGACAGAGCACTGTGGCTCACCCTGCTACCACCAGGCTGTGGGGCTGCTCCTGCAGCCACTTCTTGCTCCTTTTCCACTCCTAAGCTCTCTTCTTTCTCCCCTTGTCTTGTTTTCTCCCTGAAATTAATAAATTAATGTGTATGTCTAGCAGCCACCACTTGCAAAGAGCCAGACCTCGATGCTCTTGAGAGTGAGGAGACAAATTTTAACAGTTGAAATGAACTTGAGTGCTGGAAGAGCTGCGTTGACATAGAAGGGAGGTGTGCAGAGGGATGAGTGTGGAGGTTTAAGTCAGATCTTATTATCACAAGACCTCAGGGCACTGCCTAATCAGCAGGGGTGCAGCTTTATTGGGAAAAGTGTCTTTTATGATATTCATGTCTGTATCTGAAACATTCCATTTCAGTGAGACACCAGAGACACTTCATGAGCCACTGGAGTGCTGCACCACAGCCATAAATAACAATTACTGGGAGACTCTTCCAGGGCATGCCAAGCCCAGTGTGTGGGAAGGGATAAAGCACATCACTCCTCATGTCTTTCAAGTATGCTCTTCCCAACACAGAAACTAAGGTGAACACCAACATACATGGCAGAATTCTTTCTTCTCTCAGCATACTCTTTTTCCTGTAATCCAAGTACTGGGACACATTTCTTCTACCTACTACATATCTTTTACCTAAAAATGCAGATTTGTGCACTGTGAGTTGTAGTTTTCTCCTCACAGGATAAGAAATCACTTTTGGGATAAAGAATCCAGAACTGGGAAGCAAAAAACTCTAAACTCAGTTCACAGTGTAAACAGAAGACTTTGCACTTACTCCATTTGTTGGACATCCTGTCTAGAATAGGATGGCAAATTGCCCTAGGCTTTGTTTATGCTGGCTAGCAAAACATGCCATAAACAAAGCAGAAGACAAACTGGTTTCTAACATGATTTGTCCAGTCTTTGAGGAATAAAACCAAACTTTTTAACACTAAAACCCAACACAACCAATTAGCCAAATCCTTCCTTAGTGGAAGGATTGAAATGAGCTATGTATAGTTCAAAAAACCAAACCAAGAGTAGGCATCAATGACCCAGAGCCAGAATTCAAGAATTCAAGTCATTTGAGTACAGAATACACAGTGGAGGGACACCAATTTTCTGCATATTCGTATTTCAGGATTAGGTTAAAGAGCAAAAGGTCTGTTCACCATCTCCTGGAGACTAAACCAGGACTGAGGGTATATATATGCTCATATATCAGTAAGCACCAGGATATATTCCTCTGTTAGAACATTTTATCACATACATTTGTTCTTATCAGAAGCTGGAAGATAAAAGCACTCTTCATCCTGCACTTAACATCAACGGGTGACAATCTGTTAGCAACAGAATAAACACTGCAATTTATCAAGCATTACTTCATTTTCACTCTTCTGTTTCCATCTTTTTGTGTCCTTGTAAAGACTGGGCAGCAGGTGTGAAACAAGGACTACTAAATGTTACAGAATTCCAAGTAATAATATCCAAACCCTGCTTTTTTTATGATAAACAAGTTAAGCTCCAACATGTGCAGTCGTTTTAAGGTATTTTTATCCTGAATTCAGCATTTAAGGATCTTATGACAATTCGATATTTCATGTGATCCTATTAAATATGAAACACTAATGATCATAAAAATAAAAAAATAGCGTGAAATAGATAATATTGATGTTCTTGCAAAGTGATGCTGTAGCACAGCCATTCAGCTTGTGTTTCTGTGTGTGTGTGTCTTGGTTCTCTCCTCACCCTGATATGGCTGGACTTGCCAGAATGTCTCATTTCTCCCCTTCTGGCTGCAGTTTCCCTGCAAGAAAACTGGGTAGGGTAGAGATGAATAAAGGGTGGGAATACGGATGTCACCCCAGTTCTGGATGAAGACAAAGGCACACACTTGGGGAGCTGAAGAGCACTGCTGAGGCACGCAGTATAACCACAGCTGATGCAGCCAAAACAGGGCCTTAGGCAGCAAGTGACTTTGCAGCTCTGTCTAATCTCCTGGCTTATAAGGGGATGCCTTCTGACATTGCCCTTTTTGCTGTGTAACTCTTCCTACCTGTAAGAAAAAGCTTCAGCAGTTCCCTGAGACATTCCCAAACAATAGATATTGTAATCTGTTTATAATGGGCACCTGCTGCTTGGTCCACTGCACTGATATTCTGAATTTTAATGGCATTCCTTTATTTTAAACATGCCACCAAGAGTAAATATGTAATGGTCAGTGATCCCTAAACAATAGGGTTTAATTTCTCATTTACCAGGTATATGGGAGTAAATCTGTATTCAGTGCCCTGTAATAAAACACAGCTCATAAAGTAATATTATGCTTTGGAATATAAATATGAGACATTATACACAGCATGTAACTTAATCATTCTTGACTCTGGCATGAATGGTTGGAGGTGAATGCCACCTAGATTAGTACTAATTACACCTTGCACCTTTATGAACAGACTGAAGCACTTATCAGCCATGCACACAAGCAATTTGTTCTAAGCCACACAATGAGTCAGTGACAAACAAAGGAGAGGAAACAAGGTTCCTTTATCTGCCAGACTTCTTCTGAGCCAGCTTCTCGCCATTTTAAATTAAAAGCCATTTTATACTTCATAGCTACTCTTTGTTAGTGTTTCACCAGAGTTATAAACTCAGCCTCACAATTAAAAAGCTTTGAACAAGTAAATACATAAATATATTTATATGTGTGTGTATGTGTATGTTTTAAATATGACAAAACAAAAACATAATGGATTAAAGCCTCACAGCTCCTAAAGCAGCTTAAATTTAGTATCTGAACACATTGCCAACTACATTTACTACTCTAAAAGCACACATTTATTACATAAACCTCAGTATTTTGTGCAGCCTTTAGGTTTGCTGCAATCCTACTGTACGACATTTTTATACTTCTTTAAATAACCACTGGGTGTCACAGTTATCAACAGAAAATGCTTGGGGGACTTTTCCAGGTTCATTTCAATTGGGATTCATATCATCACAAATAATACCAACTCCTATACCTGTAATGTCAATACCCACTCCCATTCCAAGATGAGAAAATGGAACAATCAATTAAAAAAAAAAAAAAAAATAAAAAAAATCAGAGTTAATACAAACTGTGTTCTTTTAGAAAATGTAGCAAAATGGAGATTTCTCTCTCAAATTTAGCCTACAAGTAAGATTTTGCCATACTGCACATTTCTGAAGTTCACTACTGGAGTGGAATGAGGCAATTCTAGACTTCATGGACTTGAGGAAAAATTTCCATAGGCTTTCCCTTTCAAAAATTAAGTGACATGAGAAACAATTATTTCCTCTCCACTTCATAAGAATCCCATTCACTGTAAATATTTTGGAATTATAAATAGCATTATAGCCTTATGCTTCAGGTCCCAGCTCTCAGAATCACACAACTAGCAGAAGAACGTGAGTTTTCTTAATTTAAAAGTCAGAGAAAAAAGAAAATGTGACCCCAGTAACTATTCAGATTTGCAAATAACAGCTTTAAATCATGCACACTGCTCAGTGTCTTTGTTCAGCTGTCAGCCCCAAAGGAGCAAAGTGCTGTTCACCTCCCAAAATCCCCATGAGATGAGGATTTCACCCACCCACGTGTGTGTCTCACACCTGGAGAGCTGCTCCATGCACCCAAAGCATGGGCAGCACCAGGTAAACCAAGCACCAAGTGAAAGTGAAATTTTAGAAACTGTATCACCATACAGATGATCCAAATGATCCATGAGAAAAGGCTGGCATGGCTGGGACACTTGGGAGAAGACAGAGTAGACAGCCAAAGGACTGGTGCTCCTAAGTGCCTGGGAATGTCTGCAGGATACTTGGGAAGCCTCTGTCATACCCATGCTATTGGTCTGGAAGAGATGCTAAGAGCACTCAGGGATTAATGTTTGGGATAATTCTGGACAGCAGAGTTTTGGGGATCTTTGCCAGGACCTGTAAGATGTGAAGAAGGAGGAAGGTATTTCATGGATATCTCCTGTATCTTGGAGTATGACATTTGAGGGCTGAATTAAGGAGCGTGGGTCAGCTACCAGCTGCCACATTTCTCATTCCCTACTTCTTCTTATCCATCTTCAAAAACGGAGACAAATAAAAATGGAAGCACTGACCTAATCCCTGAAAATCAGGCTCCACAGAAGCACCTACAGTTCCTGGCCACAGTTCAGGTGAGAGATGCAGGCTGAGACATGGGCAGGTGAGACAGAAATGCCAAGCAGGCACTGTCATGAGAGATGTGCAACACATGGCAGGCACCAGCCTCTCTCTCATGCACTATGTTTAGGGCCTCAGATTGCCTTAAGCAAATCACCCTGCCCTGCCCAGCATTTTCTAACTCCTCCATTTCAGCCACTTGCTGCCTGAGCAGCTAAAATGACTGTCTCAGCCAGAAATGTGATTTTTTTCTTTTTTTTTTTCTCTTTAAATCTATATTCATCCAAGTCCAGCTGCACAGAAAAAGGCACATGCAGGAGAATGCAAGCATTATCTAATACATAAAAGATGGATGCAGAGAGGAAGAGAATTAAGCTGTTCTTCATGCCCAGCATGGCATGATAAGAAGTAATGGGTGTGAACTGCAGGTGGGAGTTTTAGACTAGACATTAGAAATGGCTTCTTTTACCAGTAGGCATAATAAGGACTTCAATAGATTGCTTGAGGAGGCTGCAAAAGACTTCAAAAACAGGTTAGACAAACATTTATCAGGAATCATATTGGTATGATTCATGTTTGCAGACTGGAGCAAGGAATGGATTGTTTAAAGTTCTGTTCTGTGATTTTTTGATCCAAAGATGCCTAAAGAACAAATCTCACAATCTTAAAAACCTGCCAGCAAAATAATAAGAAGGATTTCTTTAAAATAAAGATTATTCCAATGCCTCTTAGTCAAAAAGCCCTCCCACTCTGCAACACATTCAACTACAAAGCTGAATACAGTCAGTAAAATACTGAAAGCATTAGCAGCACTGCTAACACTGTGGCAATAATACAGCAAGTGATCTGAAATCCCCATTTCTTTTGACCAACTTCTTGCCACTTGTACCTTTCTGTCCTTCTTGGCACCCCAACACAATACATAATTTTCTAAATTACTTGAGCTTTTCTGCACACTTTCATTAACATAGCAGGTGCAGTTATTTAGACCATTAATGTCCTAGCAGTAGTGGAAGCTGGGAGTGACCCCACTGCAAATTAACAGTTCAGACACAAGAGGTGAATGGTGCTTTAAAATACAGCTGGAAATCTTCCACTGTACCCAAACAGGACTCGGTCCAAGGTCCTTGTCCCAAAGCTGCCCTCTTAACACAAGTCACTTGAGTTGGAGGAGAAAAGCATTACAGATTAATTCTGGATTGTGGAGAAAAGAGGCTCTTTTCTTCCAGCTGAAGTTAAAAGCTGCCAGCAAACATCAGCGACCTATTTGGAAATTTTGGACTGACTCCTCATGTGATTTGACCATGGACTTTTTCTCCACTTTCTATTGTATTATTTCTATGAAGTCAGTCACCAAAAGCTTCTCTGAGTCAAATGCATTCTTTCTGCTTTTTCTCTTTACACTGCTGTGCCACTATTTGTCTTTCCTGTCCCATTCCCATCACTTCTCAGCAATAATTTCCCTTCCAATAGTTTGAAAGACTGATGCCAACATTAAGAATAAACCTACTGAGGGAGGGAAATCCCCCCTATTCAACCTGTTCTGTCCATGTTACCTTTCCATTTTGTCTCCTCTTTCTAAACTGTAAGCTTGCAGGGGCATGGACAGACTTAAATTCAAACTAAATAACTACAAAAGTAGGGTTCACTTTGCCTGGACCTGCTGGGATTGCTGGTACATGGACATTAAAGACATTGCATTTATATACTGTAAATAATGTAGTGTAATGTAATGTCAGACTGTAGCTACTACTGCATACCTCAGGAAACAGAGGGAATAATCGAGGCATTCTTCTTGAAATATTACAAAAATTCATGAAAAAAAGGAGATGCCAAAAAAGGACAGTGTGACAAAACATATTGAGAATGTGCTGGTCACATGTTAAACCACACTGACAATTACTGAATGCAGAACTGGCCACAGAGTGGGGTCCCACAGCGTGTGTTCGGTAATTGCATCACCTGTGCTACATATTCTGAATAACTTTGGTTGAACTGCCTGAATTATTACTCATGGAACCCTATAGTTAAATGCAGGATATGGCTGCACAGCTCAGCACAGCACTCCTACCAAGGAACTCCAAAACAAGATGCTGCAGAGGTGTGTCACTGGGGCGCTCCACCCCGGATAATGAGCACAGGGAAGGAGGGCTGAGGGGGGACACCTGCATCTTCCACAGCCCCAGCCCACAGCCCAGGGTCCCTCTGGGAATGGGAATGAGGAACAGCACAATTGTTAGAGCCATCTCACTTCAAAGACTCTAAGAAACAGCCTTCTGATGTCTATGTAGCATAAATGGATATAAAGATAAGATCTGCTTCTCTTTTAACTCAGAGACCTCGCTAAGATTCCAGTCCTTCTTGTTCACAACCACCCAGATTGCTCTTCTCCTGCAGAGCTAAAATGATGGCAATGTGATCAGAAGTCACAGCAAATTGAGTGTTATATTATTATTGATTAATTACATATTTAAACACATTCTAATTTGTTTCAGTGGACCCTATGTGGCCCCACATAGGTAAGAATCACAAAAAATGTGCACTGAAGCCAATAGAGCTTACACACAGGTGTAAGCCAGTCTTGAAACAATGTAAATCTCATGTAGGTAAACAAACAATAGCCCAAATTTGTCATCTACCTGAATTCACTAAAATAGCAGTCTATACCAAATACTACTTGGACTGATCACCATGAGTCATACCCAGTGAACCTCATTTTGATATTCCTTGTTCTTCCTCACAGAAAGCTTCTGCAGTGTAAAGAGAGCAGGATTAGGCCAAACAATTCCATGAGCTCATTAGCTTGACACCACAAACACAAATCAGACACGCGTAAGAATAAAGAGCCAGTCTGGCAAGATACCATGATGCCAAGTCAGGTCAGTCAGGTTATAATAATTCTTAATTAACACTCTTCCAAGTTTCAGTGTTATTTATTTGCGTGCCAGTGTCACTCAGAACAATCCTCCTTCCTCCCTATGAAAACCTTGGAGAAAACTGAAAGAAAAATTTTCAGCCTGATCTGGACAAAGAGAAATCCAATGTAATGATAAATGAAAATGATAGGTGAACTTGAAAACCCTTAACAAAAACATCTTTAGAAATGAGAAGACTGGTATCAGTCTGATATAGAAACTGTGATAAAGAAACAAAAAGCATAAGTCAGCACAGGTTGAACACCACAGAAGACATGATTTCTACTATTCTATTTTTGATTATGTTTATCCAAGCAGCAAAATTTCCCTGTCTCAGAGATTTTATATTGCCTTGCCCCTGAAAATGCTCCCTTTTGAAAGACTGCTAGTGTTACTCCCTAGGGAATACAAAGGTCCAATGTAAAATTCAGCAGGTTGAGCATTCTAGACGGTTTCATTAAAAAAAATTACTACTTTAATTATTTTTTGAAAATGCTTGATAGTGCAATAACTATGCAATATTATTCATCAAGCCTTGTTTCAAAAGCCAAGTCATGGAAGCAGTTGTTGACAATCTCAATCTGCCTCAATTTACTGTCTTCTAGTCAAAAAACTCCAGACTGAATATCCATAGGGTTTATATATATTTTTATATATTAAATTATTTATAATTTAAATTAATGTTTATAGGTATTTGTGTTATATAGATAAAATGATAAAGACCATTAAAGCTGTTGAAAGACATAGCTAAAATTGCTATTCCTAAGACAAACTTTCAAACATATGTGAAGTAGCATAGTCTTATTATTCACATAATATTTGCAATGTATTTAATTATCAATATTTTGTTAACAATATTGATAAAACACAAATATTTAATACATTATAAAAGTAAGATGTAGAGTAATATATTAGTCCTGTGTAGAAGACAGATTAAGGGTGTTTTAGCATCAAATAACTCACAAGATTTCAGGGAAGTCATAATGTGGTTATACAAGATATTTTAGGATAACTGCATGTTAAAACCTTTTTAACAATGAAGTAGATGATGGTAAGTCTCTTCTCAGTGTTGAATAATACTATCAAAATACTGTTGAGGTGGCATGCAAGTATGTGTTATGGGGTAACTGACCCTATAAAATATAAAAATTAATAGGAAAAATGAATGGGCTTAGTGAACAAAAGTGTCTATTTTAGAGTTTTGTTGAAAAGGCTTTATTTTCAAGATGGATTACTTGTATTTCTTCCTTATTTTTACAAAGGATGAGAGATGGTGGGGAGAGAAACTGTATACACAGAATGCTTACTGCACTTAATCAGGAAAATGTTTTTAAGCTTTCACCTTGCTTTTTGTCCATCTGATTAATATTTCCATAATAATTTTAACAGTGTGCATATTTTTAAAGTAACAAAACTAATTAAGCATCAGTGACTACCCTTTACCATCCAAGGAACTGCACACAGGCTCTGGTTAGGCCCAGGGGTCACAAGACACGTACCCTGAAGAATCAAGAGGATGGAGAGCCCTGGGAGCAGCTTCAAGGTAAGATGTGGTAGGTCTAGACCCTCAGAGATCCCCAAAGGTCATCCTGGATCCTTCCTGCTAACATCCCTGGAGACCTTCTGCTTCTTCAGGTGACCTGTCAGCACTGGCCTGAACATGCCTGGCTGGCTGGTTTCCTCCCACAGCTGGGTTTAGGAGCCATTAAGACCTTGAGGACAGATGACGACAGATCACCAAGAAGGGATGTGATGGCACAGCTCCACAATCCACGAGCCACAGGCTGGCCTCCAGTAACACGGGAGTGAGTGCTCCACTGCCACAGCTCACTGCAGCTGTCAGTGGCACACTGACATCTCTCAGCCAATGTGACACTTTGAATTTCCAAATTTACAATCACAGTGGTAGAATGTAGGCCAGAATTCAGCTCTTTTAACTCTACTCACCTACAAGTTAGTGATGCTCTAATGCAGCTGGGCTAGGCTCCCACAGTGTCACTGCAAGACACCAAAAGCGACACATCCCATCCTATGATAAGGATCTGGGATGAATCACCTTCATGGCTGCCTCCACCTCTCCAGAGGAAGCCCAGGAAAATAGCTAGGCCACCTGCTTAACTTGGAGATGTACAAAGTCAGGCTACATTAATGCCATGAACTATGTTTTTCAAAAAGAAAGTTCTATCAATGTTTTCCTGCTAACACTGTTGTTACAACAACAGCAAAGCAGATTTATCAAGTTACCTACTTTGCATTTGTGTCAATGCTCCTGGCAAAATGAAATTAGTTCTGTTCAGCTGTGTCTTTGGCACTGCACATCCTTGGCAGGGGACTCCTAACAACACATGGGTATTCTTTTAGCTTCAGGGAGAGGAGTCTTTGTCTTTCAGGACAGAAAGCTTGAGCTCATTTCAAGATGCATTTGTGAGGTTTTGAAAGGCCATAGTGTGCAATATAATTAGTTACTCCGAGGTGACAGATTTGTTATAATCTATAAAACCAGGTTCCAACTGTGAAAACACAGTAAACAGTGCTGCCCACAGAAGTATGTCTATGCATGCACTGAAATATTTAAAAGACCCAGCCTTTGATGCTAATTTTACAAAACTCCCCTTTCCTCCTTCCAGCTGGAACTACTTCCCTACTAATGCCAGTATCCAGCAGGACACACTCCTCTCTCAGACGTGGCGCTCCGAAGAAGCGCGATTAAATCGGAGTTACTGACAAAGAAGGCGTTGGTATTTATAGAAAATGAGGAACTACCTTGGAAATTCTACAGATGTAGTTGTGTCTATTGTATCAACGTGTCCTGCTGGATAAAAATAGGAATGACAATATCTAGGGTGTCGTGCCCATTAGTCCAACTGGTGATGAGTAATGCAGCCAAATGCACATCAGTAAATCCTACCTACCACACCATGCTTCAGAAACCATCTTGGCACTCTTCTTTAAGAGAGAAGCCACAAAAGCATAAAGGTTTAATCCACATGTATTTGAAATTATTATACCATTTATGAGGCAACGACTGAAATAAGGTATATTAGTTGCTCCAAATACGTTTCAGTAAAAAATTATCTCTGCCTACATTCCACAGATTGTACCCTCTTCAAATAACCCCAAATGTTACAGAAAATTTGGTGAATGTTACATTTTCAATTGGAGAAATCAGGTTGATTTAGTACAAAAGACCCAAATACACTAGTCAAAGACAAAAAAAACTGAACTCTCTGATACTAAGAGCCTTTGGAAAAGGATCTGAAGAAATTCTTCTGGAAATCAAAATGTGATGTTTATAAGTTATTGGATCACACGGATTTAACACCTCACTGCCTGGTGTTAGCCTCAGACAGAACTTGTGCCTTGCATGAGCATCCTCCTGAAAGCCTGAGTGATCAGTCTTCAGTACCATGCAATGCTCTTGCCCACTCCTGCATCTCAGGCCAGTCTAGTCCTGGAACAACACCCTCTTTCAAGCATGCAGAAAAAGTATTTTTGTGCTGGACTAGTGCTGATGCCTTGAGTTCTTTATCAGAGTAGGTATTTGAAACTTCCTAAGGTCTTAAGTCTGAGAGTAAGAGCCAGAGCTGATGTACCAGAAAACATTAGATGAAGTGGTGAAGACTTTTTACTATATAAATCTATGGAGCCACAAAAAGGAATATTTTCTCTAATTTTGTGGCTCTTTATTTCTCATGTAAATGCTACTCACCAACAAGGGAGGAGGAGCTTGCACAGGAAGTTGTATTTTAAGTAAAGGTACAGTTACAAGAAAAACTAATGATTTCCCTTAAAATAAGGGGCACTTAGATAGTGCAGTGACATTCTTGTGACACTAGCCTTTAATCTCTTGCCCAGAGTAAGGAGGGTCTGGTTCACTTGCTTTTTTAAACACGGGCTTGGAACACCATATATTTCTGATTAAGAAGGGGAAAAAATTAGTAAGTAATCCCAGGGCTCCAAGGAGCTATTCACAAGCCTAATGTTAAGATGTAATCTTCTGGTGATTACGTAATAGTTTCCCCTCTGCCCATTCCAGAGTGGATATGAGATACTACAGTCTGCATGCCTGGTCTTGACTGTTTAGTTCCAGGTGTGAGAGCACATTGCAGTTGCCTAGAGAAAGGCCAAGTGTACATGTCATTCTGGGAGAGACAGGTCCTAGTTCCAAGGATAGGCAATAGAAGGTGGTGTGCCATCCCACTCAGGGTTAGGCTCTAGGAGCTATGTGGGAGTTGGCAGACACAATTAACAAGCCTGAAATAACAATTACCTTGAGAGCCAGCACAAAATAAAAGGCAGGGGAGCAGTCCTCAAGTAGGAAAAGTAAAGTAACTGCAACAACAGCAGGACAAATCTAATCTCACATAAAAACACTGAAAACCCATCTGAGACCTGGACATGAAATCAACACGCCGATATTAAAGAACACAGACCACAAGAAACAAGAAGCTTGGAATCCTCCATGGAATAAAATCAGTGATTGGCTTTTCTGTGGAATATCTGCCAGCTCCTGCTGCACACAGTGGTCAGAAGGGGATTTCATAAGTGTTAGAGTGAGCATTTACACCTATCAAGATGAAGAGGAAAAAAAAGAGAAAAATCCAAGCACGCTGTTATTCTGTCCAGTGCAATCCATTGCAGCACTGACATGGCGGCCTACTGCCTTTTCAAATCCTGGCCACACCTGACTTCTAAATACATCTGAAAAAGCCTGATCCATCAGAGGATACACAGACAGATTCTGCAAGGTGATATCTAGAATAGTCCCAGACAGACAGATCCTGCATGCATAGCAAGTCTGACATGTCAGGTTCACAGCATATGCAATATTGTCTTGCTCAGAGAACTTCCACAGTAAGTACCGATCTGGCAGCACACCCCTTGAACATGCACATTTTATCTGTCCTTACAGAAAAGCCTGAGCTCTCCCAATACATTCTGCACATCCAGATAGACACCTATGGCAACGGAAATACAGGGAAATCCATGCCATGTATGCACTTCCTATGAGAAACTGCACTGACCATGTAATGATACAACACACCCTGTATCAAACAGGACATTCTGTACCACATGGGATCCCTGGCACTTTGTGACATTTATTTTTGTGACCACAGCACGCTGTGCTTACCCAGGAGAGTGCAGAGGTCAACATCAGTGTATGCACATGAATTTGGTGGACAGAAGACACTGTGTGATTACCTAATATTTAATTAGGTTGCAACAATAGCACTACTGCCCTTATCCTCACTATGCAAGCTCAGCTACAAAGCAACATGATGGCTGTACTGAAGCTTTGGGATATAATATCAGTAACCCCTGAGACATGACAATTATCCAGTCACCAATACTGTTCCCCACCAACACAAGGATAGTCTTGTAGAAAGTATATTTATAATCACAGCAAAATTAAAGTTGGGCAAGATATTTTGAAGGTCACTGTTTCAACCTCCTGCTCTCTCCACAGCTATCTTCAATGATTGATAAACTAAGTTGCTCAAAGTCTTTTCCTCTCTAGTTTTGTTTCCAAGGATGGAAAAATCCACAGCCACTCAGGGAAAATGCTACTTGACCACTCTCACTTTGAACTTTTGTTTTCTTACACACAATTGGAATATCTCTGGCTGCAGCTTCTCACTTTTATCTCTCATCCTGTTGGTGACTATCTCAGAGAGAAGCCTTGTGCCATCTTCCCTATAATTCTCTTTGGGAAGGTGCACATTGTAATTAGATCCTGCTGTGGCCAAACCCACTTCCTCACACAGCAAGTGCTTCAGCCCCTTACAGCCTCAGCAGCCTCTGCCGAACTGGCTGTTCCCAAACTAGACAGTGTGTATGCAGTGTGGCCTCACCAGTGCTGCACACAGAGCTCCTGTCTGCTGGCTATATGGAGAACGCAGCCCTGCAGGTGTTGAAATCCCATGAGGAATTTCTTTTGTCCACCAGGATGGCCAGGCCCTTTTCCGCTGGGCTACTTCCAAGCCAGCTGGTTCTCAGCCTGTAGCATCCTGCAGCCTGTCCCACATTCAGGACTTTGCCCTTGTCTCTGTTGACCAACTCGAGGTTCTCACTGGCCCTCTCCTGCAGCTTGGCAAGCCTGCTCTGACTGGTGGCCTCCTGTGCATCCCCAGCTTGGCAAGGGGAGCAGCTGAAAACTTGCTGAGGGTGCACTCTGTACCACCCCTGCACGGTGACCTTGTCAAACAAGACTCGCTCCAGTATTGATCCCTGACCCCTCCTAATGGGGCATCAGACAAGACTTCAAACCAATGACACACAAGCCTGGGGGTACAGCCAGTTTTCCACACCCAGGGTCTGCCCACCTCACCCACATCTCCACAGTTATAAGGTTATTGAGAAGTCCAGCAAAAGCCCTCACAAAGACAAGCTTGAACGACATCCTCTGCTTCCCCTGTACTCACTAAGCCCAAAGTCAGTGACACTGGGTCAGACACAACTGAACTAAAACATGTAACATTAGCCTTTGTTCAGTCACCTGCAGTCTTTAAATGCCACAGACTTTCCAATGTCACAGGGTGTGAGCACAAAAATTAACTGGCCAGCTCTCAACACTCAAATAAGTGTTGATCATGTGGTCCAGTGGACTTGTATATGCCCACTGTGACAGAGTGGATATTCTGTGGGGAATTTCCCTCCTCTGCCCAAACCCTGCCATCAGCCACAGGAGATTGGGAGATGGGAAAGGGCTTTTTCCCAGCAAAGCCCAAGATGAAAGAGGTCTCTTCTTTTTCCTTGACCTTTATGGCCAGTTTAATCACCCAGTCCTGCAGCAGGCCCACATATTCACTTGTCTTCCTTTTGCTGCCAAATCACCTGTAGAAGCTCTTTATGTTGCCCTTCACGTCCTTCAGTTGCAATTCCAGCCAAGTTTTGGCTTTCCATATTCCACTCCTCCACTAAAATACCGACCATCCTCCTCTGCATGAAGTGATGAAGAATCTCACACCAGTGTAATATGCTTACTATCTGCTGAATGATTTCTAAAAATGCTGTTTAAGGAAGGTGCTTATCTTTCATCCTTATCTCATTTTTTGGAAGTGGCAAGCATATCCAGGTGCCTGTTCAAGCACTTATTTAGCTGGTACTGTGGAAAATGTGATTGTTCTAAATTATTCTTTCTTCCTTTGTTCTTTGTTGTTAGTTGGTTTGTTTCCAGTAACCTCAAATTTGATGCAGAAGAAAAGGGAAAGTATACACACCTGATAGGGAATCAAACAATTAACTACCTTCAGCATTCAGCTTTGACTGCTAATCCATCTCTCGAGGATTTTCTCCAATATTTTGTAGTATTACAGCTCTGCCGAAGCAGCCTCACATGGTTATTATCAAATAACCCAGGCCCTTAATGAGAGTTCCTTCCTATTATTCAGATCTGGACTATGTGCTCCATCCTCCTCTAAAACAAAATGGTGGGGAAAAAAAGTAAAAAAAAAAAAAAGACCTAAATTAGCCAAAGTTTATTAGTTCTAGCCAGCTCATAAACAATAAATTTAATGGTTGTTTTTTCTGACTCTCCAGACCAAGAAAATGGAAGTGTTTCTTGCTTCTCAAGCATCTGTATTTAGTCTGGAATGTCCCAATTCTTACACTTAAGAGTAATATTAGTTAAAAATATTCTACACTGGTAATTTCATTTATTGTTTTTGACAGGGAGTGATTGGTCTCTTTGGTTTTCTAAACTATCACAATAAATAAGAAGTATTTCTGCAACATTTTTTCTATTAGAGATGTGGAACTATACAATAGGTAGTTGTCTGAAATACAATATAGTCAGAATTTTACATATTCTGCACACTTATGTATTGAAACTCTGCTTCAGTAACATGGCTGGTACTACAACTGTATTTAAGGTTGCCAAAATTTCTCTTCAAAATTCATCTTCTGGGTGTTTATAAGTTTGTCATTTTTTATAGCTGAATTGGGGCATTAATTCTCTACTTTTGGGAAACTTTAAAGATGCCTGAATAGGATGAACTCATACTTCTGTTATTGTAATAGAGTCATCTGTCACAAGTGAGACATGTTTTGTATTTACCAGTAGATTCTCTAATTGCTCAAAAAGCTGCACACTTATTGGGTTTATTAAATTTGCCCTCTCTCATTTGGCTGCAGAATAGAATCAGATCCAAATCAGGGCTTAGCTGATGAAAAACTGACAAAGCATGGTGCCATTACCCCTTTCACAATTCTCTTTTTCCTGTGACTGTGCCAGACCCAGACCTGTCTTCCAAGATCCCCTCCTGGTGACTAGAGCAAGTCTAGGAGAAGTAAAAACCACCTCTGCAACTAGGAAAGGCGTAGGTGACAAAGGACAACAGGAACAGATGGTGGGAAGGGGTTTTTACCATCCCTTTCCCCTGGGCACTGAGGCACAGGGCAGGAAAGTGATGAGCAACTTTACCTTCGTGAAAACCTAGTCTTGATCTTTAAAGTTCACTTTTAGGTGCCTTCACAGGGTCTGTGCTGCTCTCTGCAACTGTTCCTGTCATCTTTACCCAAGTCTTTGAATTATGGATGCAGTGATGGCATCTGGGGAAGACCAAGAAAGAAGTCAAGAATGCTGAAAACACAGAACAATGGAAATGAGAGTATATTTAGCAGTGAAGTGACTAAAACACAAGCCTTGTGTTCTCCAGCAATGGTTGGTGAGCTAAAAACACAAAATCAACATTCCCCTCTCTGCAAGACTGATGTTGAATTTAACCCTACAGCCACACCTGGGCAAAGGTCAGGGACGAAGCCCTTTCCAACCTCTCCCTCTGATGTAAGAGTGCTTTAGCTGTTATCAGCCAAATATCTTCTGCAGCCTCCAAACAGGGCCAAGGTATCTACTTCAGCTGGCCAGGCTTCCATGAGGTCTCATCTCCTTCTCTGGTTTCACTCCTTTCATGCATTTTGTCCCTCCATGGAGTTCTCCACTGGTCTTGGGCCTGTGGTTTCCCTCAGCTGGACTTTTCCAAAGTTCCACTCAAAACAAAGCACTGTTGTTCAAACTTACTAGTTTAACCTAAGCCAGTACTCCTAAAACCTCAGCTTCTGAAGGGGAAGATGTTTAGACATTAACCTCAGCTTTCAATGAGGAAAAAAGAGTTTTGTTATTTCCCTTTGGGTTTTGGAGAAAAGTTCGAGCATACCAAAGATAAAAATTCTAGGCTCTAAACCAAATAACATAAAACATATTATTTCAAGATGCTATTTTTAAAGACCAAGATTTCACTCATCTCATGACTTTTGACCAGAGGTTTGGCTCAGGATTTGAGTTTGCCTTCCACCACACAGGAGGGTTAGCAGAGAGAGACCACAGGGCAGAGACGGGGACCCTTAAAATTCCCACAGTCTTCTGACAGCCTGTCCTGACAAATGTGCCCCAACTCTCAACATTCCTGTGAGATCTACAGCAAAACTGCTGTAGATTTCCCCCCTTTTTCCATGCCCATGCATGCAGTGACTACAAGAGACAAGACCGTCAGCAGGTCTCAAACCTTCCAGTGACCAACCTGTGCAACACCAGGATGCGACTTCACCTTCCTTTTTTACAAACCCCCAAATGCAGAATCATAGGATCATGGTTAGAAGGGACCTTAAAGACCATCTCATTCCAAACACCCCTGCCATGGGATGGGACACCTTCCACTGGACCAGCTCGCTCAAAGCCCATCCAACCTGCCTTTGAACACCACCAGGGCCGGGGCACCCAAACCTCCCTGTGCAACCTGCTCCAGTGTCTCATCACTCTCACATAAAAGCATTTCTTCCACACACCCAACCTAATTTCCCCCTCTTTCATTTTGCACCCATTTCTCCCCGTCCAAACTGCATCAGGAAACCACCTGAGGCCGGAAATCACCCGGTCACCTGCACGGTGTCCCAGGGACGGCCGGTCCCACCGGGACACGTCGGGGCAGCGGGCACCCACCGCACCTCCTGCGGGACCACCCTCGCCCCTCTCGCAGCCCAAGCGCGGGCACACACCGGGCACATGCCCGGGACCCCCGGGGGCCCCTCGGGCACGACGCCCAGGGCCCCCTCAGGCGCCGCGCGCTGCCGTTGGGGCGTCCCCGTCCCCGCCGGGGGCCGCCCCGCCACCGCCCCCCGGCAGCCGTGGGGCCGTGCCCACCGCGGCCCCGGGCGGCGGAAGTGTGTGTAGGGGGCAGTGCAGGAATTTCCTGTGACGTCCCGGCCCGGACTCCATTAGGTGCAGCTGGGCTGAGAGGAGACAAACCCGGCGGGCAGCGAGCGGAGCGGGCCGGGCGCCTGGGGCTGCCGGGCGGGGGCTCAGGGCAGCGGCGGCCGCCATCGCCAGAGGGAGCCCCGAGCGGGCGGCGGCGCTGCCTCCGGGACCCCCGGCGGGCGCAGA